>NW_027286248.1:892500-1047713 GCF_022747635.1 Hetaerina americana
CAAATTTCTGGATGTCCATGCCACTTCCTACTCACCATTTTAGTTAATGCACTCAGTTATATGTATTATATCTTTTAATCAGAAAAATATTTTGCAAATGGTGCACAAATGAATGCTTCAGATATATCTGTGAATTACTCACCTTTTTAGAAATAATGTGCATTTACACCTCCTATTCATGTTCACCTCAGTTTTGATGTCTTATATTTTTAGATGTGTGTTGTCACTTCCTGTTATATTTCTTCCAAACTTTTGGTGGGCCATGTTGTAAGATTTCTCCACTTTTCTTACCTTTTCTCCTTTGCAAAAGACTTTTTATTGCTCTCAAACCATACCAATGTGCACATACGTTGAGGAATTGAAAAGCATGTACTTTGAATTCACCTTAGCCATGCAAATGGTTTTAATGATCATTAATGGCACCTTCCAAAGGAGATACTAACTTTAGAAAACACTAACTACAGGGAAACTAGAACAAAGCATGATGAATGAGCCAATGTTGTCATCAAAATCCAGCATGAACAAAGCATGTTTATTCCACTTGCTAATCATTACATTGATATAACTGACTATTTTTAAATGCCTTAATGAAATTTTGGTCAACTTTCAACTAATTGACTCATTTTTTTGGTAAACAGGTTCTGTACAGCGACAATAATAACAGCACAATCAGGATAAACGTATATCCAGCATCTAACATAAATGAAAAAGATGCAAGGGGCAAGATGCAGCATTCGCTCATGGGTGGGAAGATTGTCACAGCCAACTGCGCATGTCTTGGGAACAAAGAGGAGCATGTGAATGAGGAGGAGATGCAGGAGAGGAACATTGGCTCTCGCCGGGCAACAAATGGAGTCGCTCACATCGTGGACCGTGTCCTTGTTCCAGTGCAACACTCACTGTTGGAACTCATCGCCACACACCCCCGTCTTTCCAAGTTCAGAGCTCTGCTGGTATCGCACGCAGAAAAGGGTGGTGCAGCTAAAAAACTGGCAAAAGCATTGGAATCGCCAAATGAATCGCTGACTTTGTTTGCACCCACTGACGATGCATTCGACAAATTGACAATGGAACAGAGTGATGATCTCTTCAAGGGAAAGTCTTGTACAATGAGTAAGTTATGTGAAGAAAAATAATAAATTCAGCATTTGGATGTACTTGAATCATCCTCCAAAGTTTTTTTAATTGTTCATTTCATTAACAAGGCATGTTATTCAATTTTCTGATGCAGTAAGATCTGAATCTATTATTCTGTTTAATGCATGCCAAAATTTCAATTTTTATTAATAACCATTTAGCATCAATCATCACTCAAATTCCTTCAAGATTATTTTTCACATTTGATGAACCAAATTGTTCATTCATTTACAATGCAATCCAAAAAATACCTTCAGAAATTTATGCAGCTAGTAGCCAAGTCTCAAGCCATTTTATCTTTTTGTTTTCTTCAGGATAAATGAATGATCTTTGTCAAAAAGCATGGATAAATAGCAAATTCAGAGTATTATATTTATAAAGATAGACCAAGAGATGAACTGGTTTCCTTAACATCCCAACAATTTTACCTTTAAAGGCATCCTGGATCATCACGTAGTAAGTGGGACTTTGTGCTCAGCTGCTGTGCCACAAATACCAGACTACAATGCCTTTGCGATCTCAAGACAAGGAGAAAATCTTAGGTTAGAATGGATTGAAGGTGAAGCAGGGCAATGGAAATTGTCTCTCAAGGGAAGCAATGAACAGGTGGAGAAAACTATGGTCAGTGACATTGATATTGTGGCAACGAATGGGGTGATGCATCTTATCGACTCCATTTTATTCCCAGTATCAGGTAAGAAACTTCAATATTGCAAACAATGTCATTATCACGGTATGCAATGACTTAGAAATTGGAACTGGGAAAAACTGAGAATTTACCAGCCAACCAGGAATTGTGGGGCGGGAGGAAAATCGGCTTTTGCTTTGGGTAAACTAATTTTTTATGAAGATACAGCACTTGAACACCAAGTTTGAAATCTCCTTTAATTCTCCCAGTGCTCTGCAATACATTCCAAGTACACAATCTGAGCAGGTAGGCTACTTACAGCTATAGGGAGTGTATACGTATACTAGATATAAGGCCTATTTGAGACCCTCCCAGCTCATTCAGACTGTAAGGCTGCTGGCCCACCTGTACGTAAATTAAACATTAATTGTTCACATTTGGAGTCATTTAAAATGTCATTTGATTTGTAATTATTTTCTATCCTTGCTGAGGTTGCATATATCTTACCATCAAAACTGTAATAACTTTAAAATTAATTTTGTTCCATCATGGGCCACGTTCATTTTCGATAAGTTTCATGCACTTAGTCCTTGGCCCTCCAAAAATCATCTGCCCCAAAAACTATCATGTTAACTGGTGTAGCTAAATACAAACTGTATGGTAAATGGTAACTTGGTAAAACAAGCACCTCACGTAGGGGATACCACTGAAAAATTCTGCCACCACTGTGATTTAAACCAAAACTCTCAGGGTGGGAATCCAGCCCATTAGCCACTGCACCTACCCTGATCCACCAATAGATAGTCATTGATTAGATTTGGTACTGGAATTATTATAAATGATGTAAAATTATGTCTGATTTATTTTTTGTTACTAGGTGGGAATTGACCCTGGATAATACTTGGATTATTTTTTTGTTATGTCCGTCTTGAAAGAGGAGGCACTAAGGGTAAATGAGACTGCATTTAAAAAGTGAACTCATGGCTTACTAGTAATTCAGAACTGATTAGAGAGTCCTGGGTTCAAACCTGTGGGACACTGCTATTCACCCTCAGGTAAAGAATTTTTGTGGTCAACAGAGTAATTTCGACAGCCATGGATGGGGAAATGAAGTGGAAGAAAATTTTGCACTGTAGAATATATGATGCATAGGTGTTATAGTGTGGCCAAATCCCGACTTGCCACTTGCAGTCATTGCTTTTACATGCAATTCTTTTGTCAGAGATTAAATTTTACATGTGTAATAAGGCTCTTGCTTCTAAAAACTTACCTTATTAAAATAACATTAAGTTCATTCTTTTAAACCTATTATATCCCGTATAAATATAGGAGAGAGCATTCCAATTATGCCAAATGGCTGTTAGAAATAACTGGAAAAACAAGGCTATATCATTTTCTAGTAACCTTTGCTCAAATGTCATTACAGCTGCAATAATCATACCTTAATGGCTCATACTCGGCATGCCTTTAGGGTAGCCTCCTATCCACCATTGGATAGGAGGCTGCCCTAAACTTGAATCATGCACATGAGGGAGGCCGAGGGACTCCTACAGATTCCGTTATATGCCTATGACCACACTATTATTAAAACTCAGATAAATTTTTCCCCTATTGCTATATCTTCTGTACATCTAGTCTATTGGAGGTATATATTTAATTTTCTCTCCGCCAAACTTCATTCTGAAGATGCATGATTCATACTTTCTGTACATGTAACTCATAATCTTTTAGGCCCTTTGACCTCAACTATTTATGATTGAGTTGAATTATTAACAATACTGTCAATTTAGACAAAAATGTTAAGAATAAATGCTAACTTGTTGTACTTTATACATATATTTGTACTGTGGGCTTCATATATCAATCTCTTTCAGCTCGTCAAGTGAATCAGGCTTTGCAAGACAGCAATCTAACCATGTTTTCATCATACCTCGAATGGGCAGATATGATGCAAGATATGGAGAATGTCACATTGTTTGTGCCCACCAATGAAGCTATGCAAAAGTGGGCAGCTGAGGAAAAATTAGAACTTGAGGAAAATGATGATGAACTGTCAGAGGAAGAGCAGCAAAAAGTTAGGGATATCCTAATGTATCATCAAGTGACCCCAATGATCAACTCTTGTGACATGGAGAGCAACCAGGTGCTGACCACCAAGCTACCAAATCAAACTGTCAGAATAATGCTCTCCTCTTCAGTAAGTACTCACGTCAATATTTTTAAGTTCATGTTGAGTATCTGTTATATATTTGATAATCCAAGTAAGGGAGATGCCAAGTAGCAGAAGTTTTGGAGGCAGGGATTTGTTAGTTAATGGCAGTCGAGTGAACTTGTTGAGATTTTGTGGGAATTGTTCACTTTTGTACTTAATTTTAGTCAGCCGCCTTCATTTTTATGCTGCACCTAGTGTGATAATTAATAGCTTTAGGGATTTATAAAATCTTTCCTGTAGTTACGGCTTGTTTTGGTAAGTTTAACAATTGCAGTAGGTTGTAGTTTATAAGCATGTACATTGCTTTCTGTATTACTTTTTTATTGTCTGTATTGCCTTCAATATTATTTTTAGGGATTCATATATTTTTTGCACTTTGGGTTGCTTTTGTTTTGTTTCATTCATTTAAAAGTAGCAGAAGGTTTCAGTGTCTTTTGCTTCCTGCATTCATTCTTATATTATTCATAGCTTTGTATGCCATATTTACACAAACTTTTGGTTCAGGTATTTAGCAATAGGTTTTGAAAATATTGATTCAGCACCAAAATGTGGATTATTCATGTAGGAAACTATTACAACTACAAAATTGAATTATGCAATATTTCTGTGTGCCCAATAGTATTAATATTTAAAGTGTTCTTTATAATTTTCAATTTAAAATTATGCACTCACCGTGAGTATGAATGTTATAATTCCAAAAAGGAAAAGAAATGTCTAAGTTTTCCTTTTTATATTTTATATTAGGAAGTTCTATGTGATAAATATCCTAATTTTATGCATGTACTATAAAACAAATTGAAATTGCAGGATTTGTTTGGCATTGGCTGGAATCGAGCTACAGTACAATGTGCCAACATAGTAAATTCAGACAAATCTGCTTGCAATGGTGTAATCCATGTTGTAGACAAAGTTCTCGTTCCTCCAAAAGGAAATCTTTTTGAAACTTTGGCTTCAAATCCATCATTCTCTGTTTTAACTCAAATACTGAAGGTAAGATGCTTACATCTTTTTTACATTATTATTATACATAATTATTAATAATATAATAATTTAATTGTTCCCTTCAATTTTCCATGAAAATAAATGCTGCAAATAGCTCTTAAGCAGTATATATATATACCCAACCATAATCAGGGTTGACTCTAAGTGGGTTGTTTCTTTTGGATTTCCTGCACAAAGATATGAGTCTCTGTAATGCTTCCGTAATTGAATGCAGGGATTCTATTCAAAACCCATGTGGCAGGTATTAGGGTATGATATACCTGCATATAATTGTAAAATTGTGTTATTTTTTTAAGATGCTCTCGTAGTTGAGATATACTTATCCAGGAACATCAACTGCAAAGTTCATTTAGCATTTCTCATCATCTAAATATTTGTACAAAGAATGCATGAAAAAGGGTGTAATTAAATGTATTATCAATATTTAAACAATTTTAAGCCAATAAGTGATGAATGTAGTACATCATTCACATGTTACAGGAGACTAAAGAGGTCAGATTCCTTTCAATTGCTATTGCATACTTGTCTAAGGATGTCTCGGCTATTGCCTGGTGTACTAAGTAGGTCTCCTTTGGTTTTGGTCAACCGTACCCAGACCGACATTTCTCACAGTCTATCATTTTTAGATATGGGGGCCATAATTAGTCCAGGAAGTGAACCTTATTTCAGGAGATGTCTTCAATATCTATGGGAAATGACATGCCATTGTAAATTGGATGTAGCCTATGCCCGTCATAAGGAAATTAATGCATGAAGTTACAGGATTAAGTTAAATATTACCCACTGAATACAATTTTCACTATGTCTCTAAGTTTTTCATGTTCAGATATTAAGTCTGTGTTTCTTCCATTAATTAATCAAGGGTACTAAGTTGGAGAAGGAACTTTCAGATTCAAATGGAGTAAATGGCTTTACCTTTTTGGCACCTAATGATGATGCCTTGGGACGCTTGGAGGAGCCCGAACTCGAGAAACTACTTGAAGACAAAGCATGGGCTGAGAGGGTGATGAGTGCTCACCTAATTCCAGGTAGAATCACTTTGGGAAGTGGATGTTTATTTTTAAGGATGGTGGCCTCAAAATGAGAGAGGGAGAACAAAAGGTTTTAAGGCATCCATTATCATAGAAAAATACCTAGAACACAATGATAATAGCAATTTTGCATGAATTAAACATAGCTCAGATATGATCTTGCAGTACCTCTGCTCCATTTTTAAAGCAGTAATAATTAGTTTTTTTCAACTTGGCATCTTGATAATAAATTCTTACTGGAGCTATTTTCATGGTAATTTCAAATTTTTCAATAGAGATATCCTGGATCTTTCTTTTCATTTGCTACATATCAATATAGCGACCTTTTGCTGTTCACTACACAACCGTTTTTTGAATCCCATTGTCATAAAATGGTAAAAGAATAATTGCTCCGGGTCCTTATCTCCAGGAGCAAAAAAATTAGAGTTGCTAATGGAGAATGGCTACATAATTCCAGTTAACCAGAAGTGTGCACTGTTACCACCATAAATTTGAATAAAAGAATGTATAGTTGTTAGCTGCTTGCCAGTTATTGCGTACAGTAGTTCTTTTTTTGCATTAATATATGGGAGTCCTATGTATTAATTCTCATCTTAGACAAAGATTTCCCCTGGTGCTTCAATAAATTCACTCTTCCATCTGGATTTGAATTAGAAAAAGACATTTTTAGAGGCAGTTATACAAGATGGAAATTTCATGTAGCAGAATTAGATATTCCTTTTTTCTCTGGTGTGTTTTCGAATATCTGACAGAATATAATCATCGGACCAACCAAATTTCCTGCCAAAGGTTTGGAATCCCATACATTTGAATTTCCAGACCTAGCTGCCAAGTGTCTAGAATTCTGCGTTGCTAATTCAGGATAAGGTTTTGCTGTTGATACCTTATTACCAACCAATAATAACTACTGACCAAATGCTATAAAGCCAGTGTTCGCTAAAACATTTGAGAAAATATTTCCAAATGGACTTACATACCACCTCAGTAAAAATAATTTTAATAATTCTTGTATTATCACATCATCAACATGGGTTCATAAAAATCAGGTCTACCATTTCAGCCATAAGTGAGGCCATAAACTTCATTCTGACCTCTCCTGGTCATAAGGCATAGGTAACCAGCCATTTCTTAGATTTAACCAAAGCCTCTGACATAATCAAGCATGACATTCTAGCTAAAATGTTGCTGTGTGATGGAATAAGAGGGGTGCCGAGGCAGTGGATCCAGTCATATTTGAAAGATCAACAGGATACAGTCACTACAACTGTCAATTTTCTCCTCCAGCAACAGTGAATAACGGAAATGTAGAATTAATCACATCCAAAAAATTTCTTGGCATCCATTAATACTCAAGCTTTACATGGGAAACTCGTATAAACTGTCTTTCAGGAAAGTTAAGTTTGGCATGTTTCCTCCAGAGAACTTAGACGGAAACAGTGAGCAAAGATTAGCCAATAATGCTTTTTTTATGGTCTTATCTACTCCAATGTTACATATGGTATCATTCTCTGGGGCTCATCTCCTCTCCCCTGAGCCATTTTTAAACTGCAAAAGAAGGCTATTCAAATCATTTCATCTAAATCTCAAATTTCTGCCTGTCCAATCTTTCAAATCCTTAGGCTGCTACCATTTCCTATTCAAAAACATCCTATTCACAGTAATATTCATGAAACAAAATCTGTCAGAGTTCAATACAAATTCTCACTACCACAGTCAGCATACCAGAACCCAGTCCAACCTGCACATCAAATACAATTGAACCAACTCTGCAAGCCTAGGACCAAACTCAATAGGACTAAACCTATACAATAAATTATTACATAACTCAGTTTAAAAGACAAATAAACAAATTTCTACCTGAGAAAAATCGTAACTGTGTATCCAAATGTATTAATGATAAATTATGAGGCATGTGTAAAAAAAAATATATGTGGAAGGCAATGAGAAACCACCACATTAGCCTCCTTAGAATATGCAGCCTTGTCTTGCATTCATTCACAGTAGAATGGAAAGAAATGTGCTGCAGTTAACCAATCCAAGGATTTAAATACTAAAAAATATGTTTGTTTATATATATATATATATATATATATATTATATGTATTATATGTTTATATATATATATATATATATATATATATATATATATATATATATATATACATACATACACATATACATACACACATACATACACACACATCTATAAGTATACTTCTCCAACCTTCTCTGTTTATGAATACTCTGAAATTCCAGTTTTATGTTGGATCCTATTATACACCAATCCTTGGGCAAATATTATTATTCCCTCATAGTTAAAGCTGACATTTTTTATGTAGATTACTGTTCAAACATTTAGTTAGTACCACAGTATCTGCTGCATTCAGTTTTTATGACTAATAAAAAAGAAACTATGATAATGAAGGCCTGTAGTTTGCTTCTCTTTCATTCCCCTATCTTTGGATATAAATTCACTCATTATTCATTTGACCATATTATTTATTGCAATGGCATTTGAATCATCATATTTTATGCATTTGATTGCAACATTTGGCCCTTACTGATTATTCTTCTTTCATTTGATTTTTACATTTTCTAGGTATTATGTGCTGCTCTAGTGTAAGAAATCCATCCCCATGGCCTTTTACTAGGCAGCAACTGGTGGGTACCATAGCGTGGGATGTGATTCTCACTGTTCATCGAGACCACAAGGGACAAATTCATTTTGATCGGGAGCCTCTTGGAAGGGGAGCAAAAGTGATCAATTGTGACTTAACAGCTACAAATGGAATCATTCATTCAATTAATAGGGTAAATTTAACATATGAAATTCTTTGCATTTACTGTAATTAACTGCTCATTCATTTTATTATTACGGACAAATCATTGACTCCTATATTTCCTCATTTCCAGGTAATCTTCCCATGATCAATTGGATTGTAGAGATTCAGAGTGCAAGACTATTTCTGGATGTAGGCCAGTCCTCCAGGCTTGAAGAAACTTTGTGAGGCAACATTTTCTATGGTGGAAATTATTATTTTTTTAAGGTTCACAAAGTGATGCCGTTAGTTGAAAATCAGCTGACTTTCAAGAAATTATCACAAAAACTGGCTAATAAATTACTTGGATGTTCGTCATGGTCAGCTTTACAAGATATCTCAATAGCACAGAATGTTGGCTTGGCACAAACAGCTCATTCTTGTGCAGAAGCCACGGCATCTCTTTTCTAAATGGATGTTTATTAAACCATACGTGCCGAGGTCAACGATGTTTTTAAAACAAAAAACTACCATGTAAATTATGTTGTAATGTAAATGGATATGAATAAACTATTCTTATAAATTAAGAAAATGGAAATTGGGTGACATGCTGATTCATTCATAGGCAATCTACGCATAACATTTTAGATGGACCCAACAAAATTTAATGCTTGGTGTACAAATTTTACTTCCTTTTGCCTACCTCCTCCATATTTTCCCTAATTCAGTTCTTCATATTTCATATCTACCATCATGCCATTAAAAAAACTTCTCCCCCTCATCTTCTCTACTTATCTAACATTATCTTTATTAAAACTCGGCCATTTTGTCTTCCTTCTTCTCTGTCCTACTTATCTATAGGCTCCTTCATTCCTCATCTTAAAAACTATGATTTCTTTAGCATGATACAGTCTATAAATGGTTTCACTGATCTGTTCTTCAAAAGTTAAAAAAACGTGTCATCAATTTCATTCTTCTAAATGCTTTAGTCACCAATGTAATTCTTTCCCCAAGTCACACTATTATGGGCATTTTTCCAGCCACATACATGAATTCTGTTACTTAAACCATTCTTTACTCACCCACATTAGTGTAAATGATAGATTCTGGTATTGAAAGTTTGTTTGTGCATATATTACTTCACTATCTAAAGGTTTGATTGATATCAGAGTCCATCTGGGGGATGAGGTCATTAAATAACCAATAGTTCAGGTAGATGGAAGCTGCACATTTTTCAATCCCATCCACCCAGATTAAAAGCTTTTGATCTGGGCGGATTGGATTGAATAACTACTGGCGTTCACAAAAATTTCAAATACCATCTGCAACCTTAACAAAAATGTAAACCTATCAAGAATGTGTGATGAACAAACGGTACTGTTACAAAAAATACTTAGAGAGAGAAAAAGGGGCAGAAAATTATTCGTATGAGATCTCATTCGTGTTTCCTCCAGAGCCAGATACAGACTGTATGAATAGGTTTGAGACATACCCCTCCTGAATAGAGGAAGGAAAACAACTTGATGAATGCGTTGAAGAGAAAACACGTTCTTCTAAATATTTTAGGACAAATATATTAAAACTTTTACTTTTTCAATGATTTCATGAAGGAGGTTATATGACAGTGGGTGGAGTGCTGGCTACTGACTGGAGGGCCTGCCTTTGATTCTGAATGATGTCTCTGGTCAGCTTCGACCATCACCAACCAAACCAACTTTTCAGGTTGATCACTGAGGTTTAAGTACTTTTTATTATTCGCAAAGATCAAATTGCTATTATTGGCTGGTATTATTGTGTGTGCATAATATAAAAAGTTGTGAAATAATATTTTTAGTTGGCATTGTGCAATACTGGCATCTGAACCATTCCTCTTTTACTCAATTCCTATATTAAACATTTTTATTTAGGGGCATTTATTATTAGACACTAATAAATGGAAAAATGGGAATAAATGGAAAACATAGCTAAAATACATCAGAAAATGTTATTGACCACTCATAAATCCCTAATAAAAATCATTTATATGGGTTTCTTTTTAATATATCTTAGATTTTAATCTTCCGGGACTCATGCTGAGTTAATAATGCAAAAGTGTGGCTTTCTTCCATTACGTGGAGTATATGGTCAACCTATGCGCATGTATATTTTTTCCCGGTGAGAAATCATTATTTGTTAATAACCAGATTCGTCTCTGCGCTTCCAAACTTATTCCATTCAGCCTCTCATCCGAATCCAAGGACTTTTAATACATATACTACTGTTTTAAGTCCAAACATGTCCTGTCATCATCCTCACCGGAACTTCCCTTTGATTCTCTCTCCCTTTTCCAAGCCCCCATCACGACTCAGCCTAAATAGCTTCGGCGGATGGTAATGTTGCAAACTATATACTAATTTTTGCAAGTTGGGAATATGTATCCAGTTCTCACCTTATTTATTCACTCCCTTCCAACAGTAGAGTGCTAAAATCGAGCATTGTTGCCAAATGAAGTTTCAAGTATGATTATCAACAAATGAATCTTAAGATTTTCCCTGTGATGTAAGTAAATTTATCAAAAAAATATTATTTGAAAATACATTACAAAATTGCCTGCAATTTGTCCCAATAAATACTAAAGTTAACTTACTCAATTTGATGTTGCTCTGCTTAATAAGAAAGTAGCATTACTGTAGAACGTTGTGAATAAGTTACTTAAAGAAGTAATGGTACGCTAATACATTTACATTGTGATACATTCAAAGGAAAACAAGCTTGTAGCGTAATAACGAAAGGATTGTTTGCCTGGGATGCATTGTTATGATGCTGGTGCTGATGATATTCCCATATGATGCTGGATTCGACCATCCCTCTTTCACTCTTTGTTGAATATAGTGCTTGATGCTGATTAAATGACGAATAGTACACACAAACTGATCATTCATCTCTGTGACATTTACTGTTTCCTTATCTTCGGTTAGCTGTAATGTACGTGCTCAAAACCTCAATCACTGGATGTGTTTTCACATTATTCAGATTTCTCGTCAAGTTGTGCGATTCATCTCATTATCACATGGAATTTAGTTAATTATAATTACTTGAAGATAGAAGAAAGATGCATGTTTGTGTATATATTTATGTATATGATAATATGCATGATCTTATTCACTTTGCCCTATAATCCAGGAGCGAATATAGGGTTGGGAAGGATCCATCAGTCTTCTGTAGCCGTGATCTTTCATTATGTTGCTCAAGATCACAAAGATTGGGATGAACATCTTAACTTTACCTCGTTTGCATATCGTAACAGTGAACACACAGTCACAGGATTTACCCCTGCCTACCTCATGCATGGCAGGGTTCTTAACGTGCCTTGGAACAATATTCTCCCTCCGACCCTAGATTCATTTGCAGAGGAACCACCCTACGATTGTTTTGAAATGTACCCTCCAAATAGCCCACGCACAGGTTCTTACCTTTAGCACAGATACTATCAAGTCGAACATGATGGACATAATAAGAACTTATAATTAAATACATTGAATGTCGAACAGCTAGTTTTACTGCACAACATGGTGCTAAAATCAGAGCAAGCTAGAACATTAGTCTCACGATGGAGAGGGCCATATCTTGTCGAGAAGGTGAGGAGCCCAGTCACTTACGATATAAGGAACATTCAGAATTGGTGCTTAATTACTGCCCACCAGAGGAACTTGGTTACATTACCTCCCGGTCCTGAACACAAGTAACCTCGAACCCTGTTGGAAGAAGGATTCCCTGCCCAGATGAGCACCACTCCTGACATCTCAAGTCGGCCGCAAGGAGGCTTGGCTATTGTACGTCCCGGTCACACTCAATTGAAGCCACTCCAGCATCACCATAACCTGAGACCAAGACCAGGACGATGTCCTCCTACCTCACCAATCAAGCACCACCCTTATAGTAAGCATAGGACATCTATTGGGAGAGGGAGGACCCCCAGAGCCTCATGAGGGGGAAAGTTTGCACGGTAAGACCCGGGAAACTTGTAAACAGGACCGGGGCAAACCATTGCAAGGTTGGTGGCTTTCCCCCGAGGGAGGACTCCCGGAGGAAGGGCCACCTCTCACCCCTGAATGACATCTTGACCGGCCAGAGGTTGTGGGTGAATTGGTAAATCCCTACGAAGAGTGCTGGTTCCATTGCAGCCATACAGGAATTCAAGGAATGCTGGGCATCCACCTCGAATGGACTCTCCTGAGAAGGATGCAGACCAACGTCAATCAAGACACTGTTTAGTCCCCCAGAGTCTCCTCATTGTGCTCCCCTACAGTGTGAAATCCCCTCTACGCTTGTCAATGTAGAGACCAAGGGTGTCCCGACAGGCTGGAAACGATACAATAAAGCCAGACGTCTTCTATATCGACGTCGCTGGCTCACCCTATTCATATAATGATCACCATCCAAAAGGCAATTTGTCCTCCTCCTGTTGGTTTCACTGAACAATGCTCAAAGGGAGCCTCCCACAGTGAAATTGCTACATTTAAGTTGTGCTTATATTTCTAAATCCTTTGCTTTATATTTTTCGTCGATCTTCAGTTTATTAATATAATTACTCACCCACCTTACCAAAGACTACCTAAAAATCTTCTGATAACAGTCTATTAAGATTTGTTCAAAGAAAAATGCTTTCTTTTACATAAAAATTATTAACAAAATTAAAACAAATTAAGCTCAACGAACAAGCGTCCACCATTTTTTGATGGAATTGATATAATGAAGTGGTTTCTACATTTCAGAATGCTTTGATTTATTTTTTTAATAAATCTTTAGGTTATAAATACACTTACTCAATTTTTTTTTCAATATAAATTTTAAGATATAATATAGAAATAAAAATGTATGGTCAAAAAAATCTATTGGATAAGTACATGGGGAGATTAGCAAGAAATGGGGTGCCGAAGTTAAGAGGGCCACCATGAAGGGCATTCTCAGCAAGAAGGGTGATATGGAGGCTGCTATCAAAGCTGGAGTTCCATCGAAGCCCAAGAAGTTGAAGCAGGCTCACGACCCGAAGCTTAAATGAGAGAGTGCTCATGTGGCCGAAGCAAACAAGAGGACAGAATCTGCCTGTCAGCGGCGACCCGATCAACGAAAAGGCAATGAAACTGGCCGAGCTGATGCACATCCCGGACTTGTTGGTGAGCGATGGTTGTTTGGATAATTTCAAGAAGCGCCACGACATCACGTTCAAGACAGTGCAGGGTGAAGCTGGAGTGGTGGAGTCGCAATCCCTTCTTGAGCGGCAACAACGGGTTCTCCGGCCCTTACTCAGGCAGGTCTCCGCAGACGACGTCTTCCACCTGGACGAGGCAAACTCAAAGGCGTGGATGACGGTGGAGCTTTTCGAGGAGATATTGCATGCTTCAGACGGACGACTCGGCCGGCAGAGAAGCAGAGTGCTGGTGTCTCGATAACTTCCCGGGCCACCCTCCCGAGCTCCAACTGATCAACATCCAGCTGGTCTTCTTCCCACCTAACACGACAGCCAATTTGTAACCTATGGATCAAGGAATCATAAAGAACCTCAATGGCCACTACAAGACGCACCTGCTGTGCCACCAGCTTGATGCCATGGATGAGGGAAAGGAGTTCAAGTTCAATTGCTCTACTAGGCACCCAGCATGCTTGGGAACAGGTCAGCCAGTCGACGATCATGAATTGTTTCGGGAAGACCGAGTTCATCGAAGAGATCCAAACTGAGACACGGGATGCAGATCTGCTCAAGATCTGGGAGGCTCTGACTACTGAGGAAAAGATACGCTAGAATCGGTAGATCGAGCTGTCTGACTTTCTCGAAGCCGACGAGCACCTCTCGACGTGCGGGTCTTTCACGTTCGAGGAGATTGCAGAGGAGATGCTGCACAGTGCGGTGCTGGTGGAAAGTAGAGGAAGCCTTGGAGCACCGTTCGGAAGTTCATGCAACAGATCCACTATAAGAAGACGATTCCTAAGAGCTTTGGATTGATGGGTAACTTGAGAAAATAAAGCTGTTTTTACAAACCCTCGTTACTATGCCACTTTCGCTCGGTCCTTACAGGTGGCATAGTAACGAGATTTGACTGTAATACAAGAAAAAATACATGAGATATTATTAAGAATAGAAAACAGTTCCTGGTGCCACTTGGTGGAAAATCTTCATATTGAAATTGAAACTAAACAACTTGGGTTTTTCAAATAGAATGTGGAAATAATTTCTATGTGAAAGAGCCAAGTCATTTAGTTCCAATTCCAAAACTATAAAGAAATAGCTAAGAAATATTATCATGAAGAAGTACTATCACAAGTAATCCTGGCAACTTGTCAATCTGTGTGCTTTCAATTCTTATGCTATTCATAGAAACCATTGAAGGAGGGAAAATAAACTGAATATCCATTTAGATCCTCCATTATGATTATCGGGTAGAAATATCCCCAACTGAAATTGATAAAAAAACCACAAAAGAGATGTGTAGTTTATTTGTCACATAAACAAAGGAAGGAAACAATCTACTGCTGCAGAGAGAGAAACATATTCCACTTGAAATTGCTCTGCGCTTCCACGAGTATTACGTTGTATGGCACTTATGTGTCCCTCTAACAATTTAAGTTGTAGTTATTTTTAGAACTTGTGGTTCAAAAAGGCTAAATACATGTCACTATAATTCATATAATAACACATATAACGTAGCATGGTTCATTAACTTAAAATTCTACTTTGTAATTTACTTTGTTGGCAAATATTGTAACATCCATCTTTGCACTTCAAAATTATTGCATAATTTCTACATAAATTTATTTTCCTCTGGATAAAATCTTAACAGTTTTGTTTCCATGAACTGTTTTAAATTATGACAATATTGGTAAGACAACTTGCATGCATCTACTTTGACAACTCAGAAGTAGGCAAAAATATTCATTTATTATTTTTAACAAACCCAACACAGTTAATAAATAATTAGGAGACGGAGTTTAAACATGGCGATTGAAGCGCCATAGTTGATTCATTAATAGGACATCCAAAAAGGGGAACATTATATGAAATCATTGCGAAAATTAATGAAATGTATTTAAAGATTGTCACATGAATGTTCTGAAATTTTAATTTCAAGGGATGAAAAAGTTTTTTGTTGAAATTAATATTATTATGATACACCCAATTATAAAGTAATGTAACATACATAATTTTTTATTTTAAAAAAATAACTAAAACAGGAGAATAATTGCTGTGAACCATAACATTTTTCAAAAAATTTTAGTGTTTTATTATGCAAACCTTGCAGTGAGAGGGAACTGTTGAAAAGAATGTTTGGAGTATCAATCTATCCTCAACATTTCATTATTTATCACCTCAGCACTTTCTGGGAGACCGGTGAAAGTGTGAAGTTAGAGAACTTTAGTTGGTTTTTACTTGTTTGCGCAAATTATTGTGTGTAATGAGGACGAATTTACGTTTAAATGCTTTTAACTTAATGCACACCTATGCAGCTATTCATCTGGATGTGACAAAGAATGAATCTCCAGGTGATGTCTGTTTGTAAATGTTTTAGAACACCTCAAACATTTGTGTGATATCTCACCAGTGTGAGTAAACATGTGCCTTTTAAGATCACCACTTTGAGTGTATGCCTTAGAGCACATTTGGCATTGGTATGATTTCTCCCCAGTGTGTGTCGGCATGTGCCTCTTTAGATTACTTTTTATTGCAAATGTTTTAGAACATAGCTCACATTGGTATGATTTCTCACCAGTATGCGTCAGCATGTGAATCTTTAGCGTATAATTTGTAGTGAATGTTTTCGAGCACACCTCACATTTGTATGATCTCTCACCAGTGTGTGTCAACATGTGCTTCTTTAGCTGGCCATTTTTAGTAAATGCTAGTGAGCATATGTCACATTTGTGCCTCCTTTCGCCAGTGTGTGTCAACATGTGTTGCTTAAGGTTTCCCTTGAGTGAAAATGCTTTTGAACATATCTCACATTTGTGTGGCCTTCCACCAGTGTGTGTCAACACGTGCCTCTCTAGATCACTCTTTTGAGCAAAACCTTTCAAGCATATCGCACATTTGAATGCTGCCGTTCCACAATGTGTTGAAATGTGATTTCTGAGTTCTTTTTGATTATTGAAGTTTCTGGAGCACTGTTGGCATTGGTGCTTCTTTTTCAGGGCGTGCACCGATTTGATATGTCTTGCAAGGTCATTTTTACACTCAAACACCTCCGAGCAAACATTACATCTGAATTGCATCCCCTTCTTAATGTGCACATGCATCATGTGACTTTGAAGAAGGTCCCTTTGTGCAAATACCTTGTAGCAAATTTGACAAACGTGAAGTAGAGTGCCCGCAGCATCTAAAGAATAAGAAAAAAATGATAATCAATGAATAGTTTATTCCTGCAATGAATAAATTTTATATTACCAGTTTTTATATACACATTTGTTCATAAATAACTATATAGGTACACATGCTCAAATACAATCATTTATGTATTCATGAGTGTTTATAATCATATGTTTACATGCATTTTTACATACACACTCATCAGTCCAATTATCCTTCCAATTTTAGTTACGCTAAAATGCCAGAGCATCTGTCATTACCTAACGCTGATCCCATTCATTACTTTAATTTGGTTTTCACATAGCCTGCCAAATATATTTGCACTCAAAACAAATAAGTATGGTGAATGTTTTTTAGCTTCCAGAAATACCTTATTAAAAAGATTAATGGTCCGGAAATTGCTTGCAGTGAGTAATTCAAATGAAATCAATCTTCAGAATTTCATACGAAATGCTGAGTATTTTTTTTATAAAATGATATCTAAAAATTGTTTTTCAATACTTTTGAAATTATTTTATCTCATTGACAATTAAAACATTTACCACCAATCAATTAAAAAATATTACCCTTGCACAAAATTTTACCCATTTTATTACTATGCCTTATGCCTATTTCACCCAGCATATACATCCCATGAGCAGTTTATAGTTGACTTAAAATAAGTAGGTACTAAAAATCCCTCAGAGCTGCTTAAATATCAGCCCAACTAATGAGGAATAAAAATTTCGATGCTATATTACTCGGCAGTAAACTGATGTTTGGATTTTCACTGCTATTGCTGAGCAAATAATATAGAAAAAAAGCAGACTTGCAGTAAAGTGAACAAAGTTTTGTGGCTGTAAATGAAATCCTTAATATAGGAAATTGACTAATTGAGTTGTTCCATGCTATGTTGCATTACTTTTTAACCAGTGTTGACTTGGCAGGTAAACTTTTCAAAACAGATATATTTTTGACAGGGACTTGAACATGGATTAAAAGGAACATTTACTAAGCTTTTACAGAATATTAGCTCATCGGAAAAGAAATATATCTGTTAAAGAATGATATTCTTTTCTTAGGGAATTTTTTTTTTAAAATACAGTAATTGCACGCTGCTCCTTTCAACCTAATGCACAAAATAAATCAATAACAATTGACAAGACATAACTAAGAAAAAAGTAAGATAAGGACTAGGAAAATGACAGCACGTAGAAGTAAACATTAAGTTATGCAATTCATTTGTTTTGGTTATGGAATATTCTTTTTGGTTTCCAGTGGATTTTATTTATCAAATTATTTTAGTTTTGTTGGTAACCAAAATTGTACATATTTCTTGGCTAAAACAATAATTTACTTTGTAGCGATTTATTTTTCTAACTAATTCTGCTGTAGAAATGATTTTAATCCTTTATGACATGTATCAGAATATAATAATTTACAATTAATACTTTTTAGGTGAATAAAAAACAATAACTAAACAAGTCATCACCACCAAATTTTAGTGGCACGATGACAGTTTACCACCAACAGTTCTTCATTACCAGAAAGTAACAAAAGCGAAAGCATAGCAGAGTCCTGGGCTCTCCTTACCTTGCGCATGCAACACTTCCCCTCTCAGGCCTCCTTCAACTTGAGCCATGCCAGCTCCACACTGCTCCTTATTGCCCACTTCCACCTCAGCAGACATATGCATTTCTACATATTTGGAATAATCCTACAAGATCAACAACAAACATTACAGATATTATATAGAGTTGTACATTTCACATTTCAATTTAAAATATTAATTTAAGCATACACTTAATTAAAACAAATTGAATTTTTCTTCAATCACTTAACCTGCATTTACTGAGCCTTCCAACATCAACTGATATTGCCCATATTTAAACACAAGTTAACAGGAGGTTAGTAATAAGAGAGTTCCATGATGGAAAGTAAAAAATTTATGTATTCCTATGGATTAAAAATGGTCAATGGAAATACTTACATACTCCTAACAATTATTGTTATCTGAAGAAAAGAAACTGCAGTCCTTAAGGGTCACTTGAGATGAAGTAGAATGAAAGGCTATCAAACAACAGAGTGCGAAAAGTATGGTAAGAAGGGGGGTTATTGGGAGAATTCTAAAGAAGGTGGCTGAGAATAATGATCGATATAGATAGCACATTAATTGGCAATGGAATTCTACGACTGTGATACATAGAGGGAAGTGCATAACTCAATGAAGGATGTAAGGGCAGGAATTAGAAAGATAGGGATGTTGGATGGGATGAAAGGAGGAAACAATTATGCAGACATGAAGACTGACTTGCCGTGGAATTGTACAGGGTAGTTCAAAAGTACCCATGTTTGACAACAAAGGGCATTCCTGAGGAAAGTTTATGTTATCATTGTGTGCTGCCAGCTATCAAACAACGGTGAAACAAATTCCAGACTGATTTAAAGGTTCGTTTGGATTTGTCAGCCATTCGAGTAAGACGTGTTTTGTGATTTTTGCTAAATGGAAAAAGAGCATTATCGTTCGGTAATTCGCTTTTTGTTTTTGGCTGGGAAGAAATGCGAGGAGATAAAAGCAAATATGGATGCTGTTTATGGGGACACTTTGCCATCTATGACCACAGATACTGGTTCAAGGAATTTAAACGTGGGCGAACATCTGTTTTTGATGAGGAGCGACCAGGACGCCCAACTGACGTGGTTACCGAGGAAATCATTCAAAAAGTCCACACCATGATTCTCGCTGATCAACGAACAAAAGTGCGCAAAGTAGCAGAGGCCATGTGTATGTCGACCAGAATGGCAATTAATAATTTACAAGCGATTGCTTACTGTGGATAACAAGCTGATCCAGAGTTGTCGCCGTCAAACTGCATGAACTACGTCATGAATTTCTGCCGCACCCCCCGTATTCACCTGATCTGGCTCCCTGGGACCTTTTCTTATTCCCTAACATGAAGAAATGGCTCGCGGGGAAAAAATTTATCTCAAACAAGGAAGTTATCGCCAAGACAGGCGTATTTTGGAGAGCTTGACAAATCTTATTTTTTGGAGGGGTTAAAAATATGGCCAGAACGTTGGGAGAAGTGTATCTTTCTAAAAGGGGACTATGTCGAAAAATAAAAAAAATGTTTTTGAAAGAATGGTTTTTTCATTTCTAACACGGGTACATATTGAACTGCCTATTTCAAGCTGTTGAGTTTTGGTCGATGTTGTCAAGAGTTGACACAGGCAAGTATTATAAAGGGAAATGTCACAATACAGTGGAAAGCACTTTGAACCTCTCCCTTTGAAAAGTATAAAATATGTGATTGACAGAATGACTCTGGATACTTTGGACTCTGAATACTGGATTTCCATGGCAATAGCACCCTTTAACAGAGCATAAGGAGTAATCGATTATGACAAATTGGAATCATAATCTTCTCTTTTAATACAATGAGGTCATCTTGGACATCCACAGCACCAATTTCAATAGCATCATTGGTGATTGCATCACCAAAATCTTCCCTCATCTCACCATGAAACGAATGCCAAATATATACACTATGGTCAACCTTTCAAAATGAAATCATCAAGGCAAAATATTTTTGGGCCCATTTTTTTAATAAAATTGTGATGCAAAATATTATTTGGGAATCTCTCATTTTCTCAACCATGAAACATCTGTGATTTATAATAGTGCAACTGCTTGCATTTACTATTGAAAGGGATTACAAATTTTTACAAGGCGGTCTAACAATTCAGAGTAACTCAGGGTTTGTGCACGGACATGGAATGCAAATACATTTCTTCTTACCTAGAAGAAAAAACCTCATACTCAACACACAATAATGGTAATCAACTTTTTGAAATGGCTTTGGCTATGAAAGCAATGAATAATGGCTTTATTTCCTTTCATTAACCTCCACCTCATGAAAATTTTCACCAGCCATCAAGTACACCTGAGCGCTGGCTGAAGTGTCCTCTTCTTCAACTGCCGCTCTTTGCACTGAATGATTAACAGCATCCATGGGACTACTCCATGGCCTCCTATTGGCTGATGTACCATCGACCAAATCCACTCCAGTCCTATTTGTTTCCTTATTGTAATGGACCGGGACTATATTATCCTCTTTGTCAAACATAAACAACAGAAATCAATAGGAAGATGTTTGATATGTGAACATAGAGTTCAACAAATGCTAAAATATTTCCTTGACCGGGACTGAGACGCCCGATCTTTCCACTTGCTGGCCAGATGCTCAGCAAGTGGAAACTTGAGCTATCAAGGAAACAAAAAAATTTACACTGACATCTGCGGGGGCCTTATGAAACAAAGTGCCATAATTCTTTGGTCAAGAGATGGCATCATGGGGCCGTTCCACTAACCAAAGGTGAAATAGATGACTGGAGTCAATGTGCAGATGGAAAAAAATTACACTAATGACAAAAACATGCACACTTACCAAATTCCCTGCTTCTTCATTATCTGACCAATGACTGCAACCTTCCTGCATTGATGGGACCATTGAGGAATCAATATCCCTAACCGAAGAAGCTGAGCATCCACTGGCAGCGTCAAACTCCTCTTTGACAATGATCATGTCATCTCCCTCAACCACAGCACTACTGTCAACAGTGCCACTTACAATTGAGTAGTCATCAATCTCTTTCTTGATTTCACTGGGAAACTAATGCAAAGCATACATGCATTAAAATTTAATAATATCATTCGATCAACTTTTCAAAATATTATAGCATCAAGGCAACAAAACCTCCAGGCCAACCTGTTCTGTAAAATTCCAGCAGGAGAACCACGTGGGAGTTTACGCAAAGAAATATCACATTCGACCATTGGCAATTAAATTGATTGAATCAACTTTTCATGAAAGGGGTTATATATCATTACAAAGAGTGCGTTCTGAAAGTAATGCAATTTAACTGGTTTTTTTTCCTCACCCCGTTCCATTTGGTTGGAGTGGGATGAAACTACTATGACTTGGTGAGAATGATGCTTAGCTTATCCGCGAAACTGATCTCAGTGCTCTCCAAGATGAGGAAATGGCAGGGCATCTCGTATTGTAAACCTCTATTTGTCAAACATGCAATGAAAAAAATGGAATTGACAACCTTACGCAATTACTAATTTTTCTGCTATACTGGAAAAATCTCTTGAGAAGGCTAAGAAAATGATTCATGGGGCTTACCGGAACTCTGCTCTGTTCTACTCACAAGTTTTGAGGTGGTTATAGGCCTATAGAAGGGACCGGGAAGAGGTTTGTGACGAACAACACTCTGGGCGGTCCGTGGTACCTGCCCCCCTATAGTTCTGATATCACCCCAGCAGACTTCTTTTTGTTCCCTCCCATCAAAGTGGCCCTGAGAGGAACCCATTTTTTGTCTATAAATAGGATCCAACCAGCCATGAGGAAGACCTTGCAAGAGGTCCCGGAAGATGCCTGCCAGGGCACGTACTGGTCATGGCAGAGTTGCTGGGAAAAAATGTGTAAAGGCTCATGGATAGTGGGATACCTTTTCCCTATCTTTTAAATCACATGCAGATAGGAAAGAAACATCCAGAATGGATAATAGTGCATTTAACATAAAAATAGCATCAAGATAAAAAGAACAATTGTGAAAACGCAGTGCGTGGGTATGAAAAATATAAGCACAAAATGCTAACTGTGCGCTACACAAGAAGGAAGACCGATTGATTTTGTCCAATATTTTTGGCATGGTGCTGTTTTGGACTGAATGAATAAATAAAGGATAAAAACCCACTTAGGAAACAAGAATTGAAATCGGATGAATTATTCATTCAATAAAAACCAATTTTTTTATGGATGTTATCCTGATTTATTTCGTTTCTTTAGGGAATTGAAAGAAACTGCATTAACAAAACTAAAAAAATCCTCTCGTAATTATTTCATCGAGAAATTAAACATCAGAATTTCAATAAATCCATTGTTCCCTTCCGGAAGAAGTACTAAATTCGCTAACCTTCAAAATAATTGTGATTGATCACAATTATCGTACTAACACGAAAATGGTTTTTGTTCATATTCATCCAAGAATATGCAACGAAATATTAATTTTTGGCCAAATATGTCTTCGTTACTGATATTGTTAAATTTAACGAATCGACTGACCTCCTCTCGTTTGGTTTTCCCATCTTTCGTCACAGGATTGCACCCCTTTTGGATACGATTGTAGAAAACAGACAAACACTCGGCACAACGACGTTTGAACAGCCGGAATTCCGTAAGCTTCTCCATGCAGTTAGAACAAATCAACCAGGGATAATTTGCATCCTCCACAACCTATTAAAATATTTCATAAACAGATATTAAAACAAAATCCACCAAACTCCTTTTACTCAAATATCAGGATACATCATTACAACAGTGCACGGGATGTATAAACCAACCACTTAATCATTTAACTAAAGATTTATTGCAAACATAATTTTTGAAAACACGCTACACAGAAGATTTAACTTACTTTAACATCTATTAAATCCTCTATTGCCTTTTCCAACATTATTTGTAATTTACTATTCTCCCCGAAAACATTGATTAACAGTCCACGACTGTTTAAACACAATCTGCAGAGATCAAATTCGGCTTTATCGCACATTCTGATCGTTATAAAGTACTCCGAATGAATTCCTGGAAAGCCTTAAAAGAATAATGGCCCCTTTCACAATTCACTTGAAGTAGTATTAAAAGTTGTTAAATCAGCCGAAACCACGACGTATAAACTCTACAGCTGGGCACTTGCATTTCGTTCTTCATCTGTTACATTCATTTTATAAGGTCTTTTGAATTGCAGTGGTATCAATTGATATGGAAAGAGAAGATATTAATCAGGGTCACACATATTTCGGATTAATTAGATTTAATCTAGTTATTAGGTAAAGGAAAAAATTAAACTCTTTTGATATGTTTATTAAGAGATGAAGTATGGCAGGCATTTTTTATATTAAGTTGACATCGAAAAAATATTTAGTTCGTATGCTCCGTTCATTCATTCGAAAGACCCGGGTCAAAAGATTCAGAAAGGTTTTGTTTACGATGCCTAAATGAAAGAATAACTATGAATATATGCAAGTGTTAGTTATTATGCGTTGTATCTCTAGAGTAATATCAAAATATTACAAGTTCTACTGTGCCGGGTTTCCCTTCAGTTCCTTTCTGAATAAACGTCAGAATAATTCTTCGAACGTTGACCCGGTCCCGCTGTATTTAAAAGTCAATACTTGCGCCAAAATCTATTCAAACAACTTTGAATGGTTTAAAGCAAACATGAATGATTTAATTATTAATAGTGAAACTTATAAACCTTTATTTGGTCAGAACATACTTAGACTTATGTAATTGATACACCATTTTAGGTCCCTATTACATGTTCATAGCTATGAAAAGAATATGTTTTTACGAACTACTTTGCCTTCGCAAAAGAAAAGTAGAAAAAACCTTAAAGCAGTCGAAAGCATTTAAATAAACATAGAAATCCAGGAGGAAATATAAAGTCTTCAAAAAAGCATTTATTTGGATATGATTACTTTGAAGATTAAAACCCGAAATGCAGCAGTTTTCATACAAATTGCTGTCATAGCTCCAGAGTAATGAATAAATATTCCAAGTACTACTGTGCCATTATTCAATATAATTCCTTCATGACGATATATTTCATGAAGGCCCTGTGGGGAGTATGAAAGACACGTTCAAATAATTCTTGGAGGGTTGACGCGGTCTCGTTGCATTGAAAATTCGAAACATGTCCATTCAGTTACCAGTGAATAACGTAACAATTATCATTTAATTATGCAAAGTTAAACCCCTCCAAAAAATAGGATTTGTCGAACTCTCCAAAATACGCCTCTGTCTTGGCGATAACTTCCTCGCTTGAACTAAATTTTTTCCCCACGAGCCATTTCTTCATGTTAGAGAAAAAAAAGTCGCAGGGAGCCAGATCGGGTGAATACGGGGGGTGCGGCAGCAATTCATAACGTAGTTTATGCAGTTTTCAAAGTTGACAGCCGGATCAGCTTGCTGTCCACCGTGAGCAATCGCGGCACCCATTGGGCCGACAATTTTTTTATCGCCAACTTAGCATGTAAATTATTAATTGCCGTTCCGGTCGACATACATACGGCCTCTGCTACTTCGCGCACTTTCGTTCGCCGATCAGCGAGAATCATGGCGTGGGTTTTTTGAATGATTTCCTCGGTAACCACGTCAGTTGGGCGTCCTGGTCGCTCCTCATCAAAAATAAATGTTCGCCCACGTTTAAATTCGTTGAACCAGTATCTGTGGTCATAGATGGCGAAGTGTCCCCATAAACAGCATCCATATTTGCTTTTATCTCCTCGCATCTCCTCCTATTAAAAAACCAAAAGCGAATTTCGTAACGATACTGCTCTTTTTCCATATTAGCAAAAATGACAAAACACGTCTTACTCGAATGGCTGCCAAATCCAAACTAACCTTTAAAACAGTCTGAAATTTGTTTCGACGCCGTTTGATAGATGGCAGCACACGATGTTAACATAAACATCCCTCAGGAACGCCCTTTGTCCAGAACACGGGTACTTGTTCAACCACCCTTGTGTGTGTATATATATATATATGTATAGCTATATTATATATATATATATATATATATATATGTATAGCTATATTATATATATATATATATATATATATATATATGTATAGCTATATTATATATATATATACACGAGGGTCATCCGGAAAGTAGTACCCGTTCGTGAAATAAAGACACAAAAGTTAATATTAACAAACATAAAAAATTTTATTTGAAAGAGGATACTTTAAACTACTTCTCAACATAATCTCCAAGCAAATTAAGGCATTTGTCATAACGTGTGACAAGTTTCTGTATTCCTGCTGCATAGTCCTTCGCCGCCAGCTCATTGAGATACGCGAGGGACCCATCTTGCACAAATTTTTGCATAATGCAGATGGTGTTTAACAATTTCATGAACAATTGTTCGAGAAACATTGGGAAAATGCTCACAGATGTCATCAATTGTGACGCGCCGATCGTTCCTCACGAATTCGTCAACTGAGCTCACCAGTTGGTCTGTAATGACAGACGGTCTCTCCGAACGCTCATCGTCGTGTGTGTTCCCCCTCCCCATGTTGAAGTTGCGACACCACCGCCGAACAGACGACTCGTCCATTACATTGTCTCCATACACCTCCTTTAATTGGCGATGAATATCACATGGGCGAACGTTTCTTGCATTGAGGAATTTAATCACTGCCCTCACTTCACAACTGGCGGCGTTCTCAATTTTTTTAAACATTGTAAACAATCACAGAAACAACACAGGCAATGCTAGCGTCACGCAACTTGGCTCAGAGAAGGCAGACAAGCCACTGAAGCTATCTGACCTCGTCCAGCGGCTACTCGCGTCGTCAGCACTTCATGCGGCACGAACGGGTACTACTTTCCGGATGACCCTCGTATGTATATATATATATGTATGTATGTATATGTATATGTATGCATCATATATATATATATATATATATATATATATATATATATATATACATATATATACATATATGTTTTTGTATGTGTATATATATATATATATATATATATATTTTTTTTTTTAAAGATAATCTAACGGTTAAGGTAAGTTTTTGGATGGGCACAGCTACTAAATGACACATTTTGTGACTCCTAAAAAACACAAAATCCGGCAAACTACTTTATATCAGGTCCCCCTTCACCTCTGAGTACTTTCTTCCTCCCTTCTCCCGGCCAACATCCCTATCGTGTTCCTTTCCTTTCCGGGTTTGCCTAACACTATCCCCTCTATTGAAGTCTTCAAAATCCCACTGCCAGTTATTACCCCCTTCATCCACTTTTCCTGCCTCCATAGGATTTCTCCCAACAAAGCCCTCTCTTCGCCCACCATACCTAGTACTTCCTCATTTGTTTTCTTCTCGATCCACTTCACCTTCTCCAATCTTCTCCAAACCCACATTTCAAAAGCCTCCAGCATACGTCTACCCTCCTGATTCAATGACCACGTTTCTGCGCCGTACATAGCTACGCTTCATATCGAAGTTTTTAAGAGTCTTTACTTAATACCTTTACTCAACGTCCCTCTCATCAACTCCCTCCTCCTTGTTATAGCCTCTTTGCCCAGCGCAATGCTTTTTCTTACGTTCCTACTACGTAGTTTGACCGTGTTGGTCCAAAACACTTACGAGTTACGTAAACTGTTCTACCAGCTCTAGTTTTTGCCCTCCTGTTTTACTGTTTAGCTTAGCCTTTTTGTTTCTAGAAAATCGCATAACCATTGTTTTATTAATATTGATTCTCATCCCATAACTGTCGTACTGAACTTACAATTCGTTCAGCAATGCTTGCAACCCCTTGGCTGACTGACAAACTAAAGCGTGGTCATCAGCGATCCTAACTGATTTTACGAATTCCCCGCCCACTTTCCTTCCTACTTCCATTTCTTCCCATGCTTCTTTAATCTTTTCCTCTACAAACAGGTGAACAGCAAAGGTGATATTGGGGAAACCTGCCTTCCACCTCCTCCTAACACCTATCTAACATCTATCCGGACTCCCCGTTTCCCACCCGCGCCTGAGCAGTCTGAGACATGTACAGGTTGCGGATTAGCCTCCTTTCCCTCCAATCTATTCCTATTTTCTGCAATATACTCATTAGTTTTCTCCAATTCACTCTATCAAACGCTTTTTCGAAATCTACGAAAAAGTAAAATACCTTCTGGTTGTATTCTATATATCTCTCGATTAATAATCTTATTACTGTAATGGCATCACGCGTACCTCTCCCCTTCCTAAACCCAAACTGGTCAATGCAACAATTTCAGATTGTAAAAATCATTCGCCTTGACTGGGATTCGAACCCAGATCCCTCAAAATCCGGTCGAGTGCTTTAGCCACTTAAGCTACCAAGGCGTCCTCTTAAACTTTGAAATTTTGGGGCTTTTAAAGGAACAAGATGTTATGACGAAATACCGTACATACAATGTCACAGGCATTCGTAGTCGTGCGCGAGGCGCCACAGTCCACGAGGTTAAAGCCAACTTTAAACACTTATGTTGTTTTCACTTTGACAAATTCCAAAGAAACTGCGGGAGATGCCGCAACAGTAACTTTTAACGGAGTCATCCGCTAATGTGCATTTCAATGCAACAATTTCAGAGTGTAAAAATCATTCGCCTTGACTGGGATTCGAACCCAGATCCCTCAATATCCGGTCGAGTGCTTTAGCCACTTAAGCTACCGAGGCGTCCTCTTAAACTCTGAAATTTCGGGGCTTTTAAAGGAACAAGATGTTGTGACGAAATACCGTACATACAATGTCACAGGCATTCGTAGTCGTGCGCGAGGCGCCACAGTCCACGAGGTTAAAGCCAACTTTGGCAGTTTCTTTGGAATTTGCCAAACTGGTCATTACCTAAGTAATCATTTGCCCTAATCTGTATCCTTTTGTTTATGATGCTAAGAACAACTTTAGCTGCGTGGGATATCAAACTTATTACCCTGTAGTCCTCACATGATTTAGCCCTTACCTTTTTCGGAATAGGAACTAGAACTGATCTCACAGTCTTCCGGCCAGATATCTTCCTCATAGATACTACGAATCAGCCCATAAAGCCTCTTCCTCCCAAATTTGCAAAGTCACAAAGTCATCTGGGCAATTGCACCACAGGGCAATAAGTTTGATATCCCACGTAGCCTAAGTTGTTCTTAGCATCATAAACAAAAGGATACAGGTTAGGGCAAATGATTACTTAGGTAATTACCAGTTTGGGTTTAGGAAGGGGTGAGACACGCGTGATGCTACTGCAGTAATGAGAGGAAGTCGCAGGAAGTCTTAAATTGTTCGTATTGACGACCAATCAAGAGTCCAATGGCCGGTTTAAGGGCAAAAATAGCAAGATCACCAATGAAAGAATCACTTTTCGGAGAGACAAAACACAGGGTACACTTAATAATCCTAAGCATAGCAACACTTAATAATAATAATTAATAAGCACACCTAATTCACACGATACGAACTTATAAGAACTTATTTCGGCGTGAGGGATTGGGAAGTTTTCGCTCTTAGAGCTTGGTGGCGTCGATATAGAAATCGTCTGGCTTTATTGTCTGTTTTCCAGCTTTGGCCTCTACAAGCGTAGAGGGGATTCCACACTCTTGGGGAGCACAATGAGGAGACTCCGGGGAAGTAATCGGGTTCTCGATGGACTTTGTCTGCCTCCTACTGAGGAGAGTCCATCCGAGGTGGATGCCCAGGATTCCTCAAATTCCCGCATGGCTGCATCCCACCAGCAATGGATCCGGCGCTCTTTGAACCGGTTCACCCGCAACCTCGGGCTGGTCGAGATGTCCTGCGGGGGTGAGAGGTAGTCCTTCCTCTTGGGAAAGCCACCAACCTTGGATCGTTCCGGTCCTCAAGACTCCTGGGTTGTACCATGCAAAATTTCCCCCTCATGAGGCTCCATCGCCTCGGGCGGAGCTTTACTAAAATCGATACGCGACAAGTCTTTAATCGCGGAAGGGTCGGGCCAAAAGTTTACGTACATACGTGAAAGGTGCTTGAAATTTCTCCCGGAATGGCGCCACCTAGACTACATAGCCCCTGTTTAACTTCTGTTCGCTGCTACGAATGGCACAAAGTAATATGGGGACGGTGCCTTCAGATGACACTGAAGCAATGCTCGGCAGGACAAATAAATCTCTCTCGCTTTCAACGTCTCGCACTTCTTCGCCTTCAGCCATCTGACTCTTTACCTTCGACAACACATCGGTAACGGCGGCGGCGGTATAGATTCCTCTAATACAATTTCGCTCGATCGGCCAATCCCATTACAAGCGCCGGTCTGAATTTCTTGAACTACGCCAACGCACAAGGGGGCAACAAATCTATCCTCTGTTACTGGCGGAAAAACAGAATCATCACCCGACTTCTTTATCCCAAACCGGGAGTCGGTGGAAACCTCCAAGACATCGCCAATAACTTCGTCCCTAGCGGTGCAGCTCGATTGCGGCGTGGGTGGAACCCTCTCTTTTACTCTTTCGGCCTTCGCCACCTCTGCTAATTTCTGTGAATCCTTATTTAGAGATCCGTTATCCTTATTCCCTTCGTCCTTCGCTGTCGATTCCTCCGCCGTTACTTGAAAACAACTTCCCTCCATACTACCTTTTTTAAACTAGTTACATTTCATTATCTTTGCCGTAAGAGCACTTTGGTTATTAGTATCGCTTATCGTTTTTTCCTCAAGGGATGTCAAATCATGCGTGGCCATTTGCGGATTATTGCCATTAATTATACGATCAATGAAAGAATCAAACGCCTTTATATCTTCCGAAACTCCAATTTCATGGGCGCCTCTGAGCTCGTTCATCTGCGATGTTACGCAATTAGATTTTAGGTCTGTCTCGTGTCCTTCGCCCATTCTTATTTTCCGTTTATTGAACGATATACTACTCCCGTAACGAACCATAAAATCAAGGCCTAGAAGACCGTCATAATTTGTTTCCCCCAAATTTACTACTAAGACATCATGGGGATATAATTTATGATCAACCGAAAATGGCACGCAACTCTGTCCAATGATTGGCAAGGGATTACCTGGCGCGCTTCGCACCCGAGAATTGTAATCAGAAATCCTTAAATGACCAAAAGTAATTTTTTTATTTTTAATTATGGTAACAGCTGCTCCCGTATCCACTAGAAAACTGTAATCTTTCCCTAAAATATTAACTACTATTGCCCATCCTGCTTCTGGAGTTACCACTAAAATTAAATCTGTCCCGACCTCCCAGTCGGGAGATCGACGTTTCCCGCCCCGAAGAGATTTTCGCGCCTCGGGCAGCGTTTGGGAAGATGGCCAGTCCTTTGACAGATGCCGCATATCACGAGCGGGCAATCTTTAGAGATATGATTTTCATTTCCACAATTAAAACACAAAGACGGCCTCGTTCCCTCTCCCTCGGTCTACGCGCTCGAGCAAAGTGACCGGTTTTACCGCAGCGAAAGCAAACGCGTGCGCTGTGATTTTCCTTAGGTGCCCCTCCTTACACCGGCGGCACCGATCTTACTTGGGGACCCCTCAAGACAGTCTGTGCGGCGCTATGGTCTGCGCTGTTTCGGAATCAATCTCGCCCCATGACTCGCGTAGCCTGTAAGCGACATTGCGCTACCTGGTTAAAAATTCTGCGACGCTCTCCAGCCGTTTTTGTGCGCAAGTGTTAAAAATTTTTTCTAACATGATTGGAGAGGCCTTCAGGGAAAATCTCCTTTTGAGATTCGTGGAAAAGTCCGCGTTTGAACCTAATATGTGATGATTTGCAGAGACAAAATCCGCGGCGGTTCCTCCTAGCCGAAGTTGAGCGACTCCCAAGGTTTGTGCCTCATTCCAACCACTAAGATGACTTACAATACGTACGCTTTCCAAAAATTTGTCAACCCCTATTTCATCTTCTCCGCTAAACGTTGGAATAAAATGAAACTGGCTGCCAATAGCGGGTGTTTCCGTAGCTTCTCCGCAACCATTTTGGGGACTCGCGCTACTTCCCGTCTGTAGTAACACATTAACCGCGGGTGTAAAGTCGAATGTACTGCCGAATTTTTCAGGGCCGGTTTCTTGATAATCGAGAAAAGGATTATAGTCCCCAAGTCTATGAGGGTTAAGGCCTTCCATCGCGAAATTTAATCCAAAGCTAATTACAATAAAATTTTACGGAGCTTAATCAATTTATTTTTTCATACGTTTATCCGATGCCCATGTTGGGCGCTGATTGGGCTAATTTATGGTCTCTGATGAAGTGACACTTAGTATAATAGTGCACAAAAATTACACTGAGGTTGTGGTACATGTCTTTAAATGATAATTCGTTAGCATATTCTAACTCTCCCAGAAAATACGGAACTTCTGATTTTTTAAAGAGACGGACATTTGATAAACTATAACACACTATCGCATACACAGAGTTTAAGGAATATCAGTTTGAGGAATTTAAATAGATTATTATCAACCCTATGAAGTTTAGCAAGATATATTTTGATTAGCAGACATATCAAAGGGTTCTCATTTAACATCTTAACGGTTAAAATGGGTGCTTTTTCTTTTAAGATCAATTTGAAAGGTATTCTCATCAAAAAAATTTGTAATTCTGTGAATGAATTCATTTGTTGATTAAACAATCAAGCGTTTCAAGTGAATTACTTCTATAGGAACACACTTCGTGATTCAGTCTGTACAAATTCCTGTGCGATTCAATTATTTTTTATTATATCAAAACATTTATTTATTTATTCAGTATTAGTCCGAAAACAGCACATTTTGGCCTTTACATCGAACTATTAACAACGATAACAATGGTCACATTTACAAACACCCAAGCCCTAGGTGGAGGAAAACTCACCCAGGCGGGAATCGAACCTGAGACCCTTGGAATGGCAGACGAGGACGTTACCCCGACGCCACCGGGGTCGGCAAACATGGTCAATTATGAAAGCAATGAGCATGCTTTTATTCTGACAACAATGGCTGCACTGTGAAATCACTCAGGAAATAAGATGGGGGGTCCACCCTTCAAATGCAACCGGTTGCCAGTTTGCTCAGACAGACTTAGTGTAAAGATGAGCCTTTGCCTGTGAAGTGTGTTTTTGACTAAGTAACACAGTGCATTGCTAGGTCAAGCTCCACCCTGACAATGCTTCCAGCCATGTCTTTCATGATTACAACTTTCCTGGCCCGGGGCACCACCCCTATGGACCCCCAGCCACCTTACAGTCCCGACTTGGCACCATGCCACTTTTTATATCTATTTCATATTTTTCCCAGAGAATTGCACATTACTTTTATAGAGGACATTGCATTAAATTATTGGTAATATGTATAAATAAAACTGGCAACTGACTGGGTTGGATGAGCCGACCCCCAAATCCCATTTCCTGACTGGTTTTACCACACTGCCATTGTAAGTCATGTCACAATTAAAATCATCCACTACTTCCATTTTGGGTCATGTATAGCTTTTTATTTGAAATAAATTACGAGATATGAAATTAAAATGATTGTGAAGAATGGTTTTATTTTTCTACAAAATGGTAACTTGTAACAGTTGTAGTTGATATGATCAATATTGTCACAGTACAGCAAATTATACCAAAACTAAACAAAAATCAACAGAATATTATAATTTTTGGTTGTTATTTTATTTTTCAGCTAACAGGTTATTTATTATTGCACCTTTGCAGAGTAATGGTACTGGTGATAAGAGATTTAAAATCAATCCTCAGCATTCTAGTGCACTCCAATTATATGTTGCATTATCACTATAATGGATAAAAAAAAACCATAAACACAGTAATCAACCTGAAGGTTGGTTTAGTAGGTGATGGTAGAGATCACCCAGTAGTACTAAGTAGTAATCACCCAGTAGTAATTTCACACCCTTACGGCGTGTGAAATTCACACATCAGGGTAGGGGGGCCAGTTCCTTTCCCTGTGCCGGTTATGGTTTCCCAGGAAGACCTGGTACCCGAAACACCACTTCAGCTTGGGTAGAGCTGCAGGTGCCCCGAGTGCCTTGCCCGGGAATCGAACCCAGGACCCTCCGGTCAGTAGTCCAATGCTCTATCCACTGGACTACCGCGACCATGGACTTGAAAGTGAAGAGGTAGCACTTCAGGTGGTTGTTGCCTGAGTGTGCAGATTCTTGTCCTCATTGAGGTTGCTTTTATGTTCTTTAATGCTCTTGAACATATTGCACGCTTTTAATGCCTTTCAACAGAATGTGTCAAAGAATGACCCTCAAGGCGCTGTTGGTGTGCGAATGCCTTTTCACATTTGTACAATTTCTGACCAGTGTGTGTAACCATGTGCTTCTTGAGAATGCTATATTGCGTGAATGCTTTCGAGCACACCTGACATTTGTGAGGCCTTTCACCAGTGTGCGTCAACATGTGACACTGAAGGTTTTCGTTCCGATTGAATGCCCTTGAGCATATTTCACATTTGTATGATTTCACACCAGTGTGTGTCGACATGTGTCTCTTCAGAGCTTCCTTCAGGGTGAATGCCCTCGAACATACTTCACATTTATACGATTTCTCACTGGTGTGCGTCAACATGTGTCTCTTCACAGCACCTTTACGAGAGAATTCCTTTGAACATGTTTCACATTTATACGTTTTCACACCACTGTGCGTTAACATGTGTTTGCTGACGACTCCAGTTTGTGTGAATTCTTGATAACATATCCTACACTTGTACAGCCTTTTGCCAGTGTGTGCCCACATGTGCCTCGTCAGATGACTTTTTCGAGAGTAAGCTTTAGAACAAACCTCGCATTTGTACGACCTATCACCTGTATGTGTCAATATGTGTTTTCCAAGCATTGTCTTTTCTGTGAATGCTTTCCAACATATTTCACATTTGTAAGGCCTCTCCAAAGTATGCGTCAAACAGTGGATTTGGAGATCATTCATATTGTGGAAGTGTCTGGAGCACTGTTGGCATTGATACTCCTTTCTCACAGGGTGGACCAATTTCACATGCGCATGGAGATCACTTTCGAACTCAAATGTGTTGGAGCAAATGTCACATCTGAGCTGCCTCTCCTTCTCAAGGTGCATACGCCTTAAGTGAGCTTTGAGAATGTGTCTTTCCTTGAATACCTTGTTGCACAACTGACACTTGTGCCAGAGATGCCCTGCACTATCTGGTTCCTGGCCACCTTCCTTCCCAGCCCAATCTTTCTCCAGGCCATTATCTGAAAAAGTAGGATCATGTATCATGGATATGATGAGCTATTGTTCACAAGTAAGCCTATTTGCAGCTTTTATTTGACATAGAATGTATTGAGCAGCACACTTTATGTACTTTAACAAATATTGCAAAATTTTGAATTATGCACCTATTCAGGTCTCTAATGTGAATTTTTGCCTGCTTTCATTATTTATAAAGATGATTTATTTCTCATCTCTCCTTGTCATCTGCCCATTTGGTTTGGCCTCTGCATTAAAACCGATAGTATTTTTACAATTTATGTGAAAAAATGCCATGTTGATTTATTTTTGGTCATGACATTTCACAAAGCAGACACTCAAATCAACAAATTCATGTTACATCTGGATTAATTTGCTCAAACGGTGCAATAATGAACGATAATTCTCTCAATTTATGGCTTATCCTCTATGCAAGTAATTCATTATTCAATGCTTCTGCCAAATAAAATATATCACAAATTTCTAAAATATTCCAAGTGAAACATAGTATTTGAAATAATTAATTTTGAAGATAATAGTGGAAAATATCTATATTAAAACATTTATGGGATAAGTACTATTACAAAACTGCTAAATACTTATGGGCATAGAAAAATGTGGGTTAGAGGAATTTATAGTATTAACAAGAGGGAATGATTTGGCTGAAATATTCTGTTAGCCCTCCTCAGACTACAACCTTGACATGATGGAAGGGCTTCTGCATTCCAAAGACCCCTAGAGCCACGCTGGTGGGAGGAATAATAATTGCTCCTGGTAGGTTCACCTATACCAGATAGGTCAAAGGTTAGGAGCCAGACGAAACATAGTCCACGCAGCACCTGTTCCGAAGTGAGGCAGCTGCAATGGCATCTGACCCCAGTGAGGCGACCAGTACATCATGGTGTCACGTTAAAAACACTATTGAGCAAGGCAACGGGAAACTACCTCAATTATCATTCCCAAGATTTAAATGATGGATACTAAAGAGGAAATAAGTCCTGGTAACTACAAGGCTAGGCCCAATTGGTCGTGTGTTATGCCTGGTAGCGGTGGAAGCAAGGCTTCCGCGGTCGTTATCCGACGAAACGCTTGCATGGAAATACCGGCAGCAGCAGGACAGAAAACGCAGGAGAAGAAGACCAAATTAATTAGAATAGGATTGTGGGATGTAAGGAAAATGATGACTGGAAAATTGGAGAATATTAAGTAAGGAAAGACGAGGTACTAGGTAAAGAAAGATACACATTTTAGGTCTTTGCGAGGAAAGATGGAAGGATAGCGGAGATTACTAGTAAGATAATTAAGGAATAATATACAGCGGTGGCAACGAGAGCCAACGAGGGATAGCCATAGTATTAAATGAAGAGGTAGGAAGAAGCGTCGTGAAAATAGAACAGGTAACAGATAGAATACTACTAGTAGAGATAAAAGCAAAGCAGACTAACTTTGTTATTATTCAGGTATACATGCCACTGAGAAACCATAACGAAGAAGAAGTCGATAGGATATACAATCAATTAGAGGATAAAATTGCATATGTTCCTGCTAGGAAACAATTGATAGTGATAGGGGATTGGAATGCGACGGTAGGCAAAGGAAGAGATGGTGATGAGGTGGGGGACTTCAGTTTAGGCATGAGGAATGACCGCAGGAGAAAGCAGTTGAGTTCTGCGGGAGACAGGGGTTAGTCATCAACCAACACTTGGTTTAGACACCACAAAAGACACAGGTATACATGGAAAATGCAGGGTGACTCAGACAGGCATCAACTAGATTATATTCTGGTTAGACACAGGTTTAGGAACCTTGTGATAAATTCCCACAGCTTCCCGGGAGCAGATGCGGACTCTGACCACAATTTAGTTGTTATGAAATTTAGCATTCTTTTCAAAAAGATAAGGCAGGGGCAGTGGGTTAGAAAATGTAATGTAGAAGCATGAAATGGATTGAAAAGGAAGGAGTGCCAAAAGGCGGTAGAGGAAATCATGGAGGATGGTAAATAGCTAAGTGCTATCGAAGAAAAATGGGAAAGTATCAAGAAAGGGATATCTAAACCCACAAAAGATACTATTGGAAACGTTAACGCCAAAAGGACTAGAAACTATGGATCACAGATGAGATGATTACAAAGATGGAAGAGAGGAGAAAGTGGAAGAAAGTAGATAAAGAATAAGGCAAAATGAAGTACAAAGAATTAAAAAGTAAATTGAGGCGGGCAATATATAAGCTAAGGGAAGCATAGTGGAACATGCAGTGTGAGGATATGGAAAATTTGCAGAGGTAGGATGAAATTGGTGCGCTGTACAGCAAAGTTAAATCTTTATCGGGAAGTAAGAAAGGAAGATCTATGCTAACAGTTAGAGATAAGGCAGGTAAGATAATAGTTGACACAGGAAAGATCCAAGAGAGATGCAAGGAATATATATAGAAGAACAGTATAGTAAAGAACTTAGACCAACAAAGTTAGACATAGAAAAGGAACATGAGGTAGAGGAAGAAGCTTAGCTCCAGGCATACTTGACGATGAGATAGAAAGCGCATTAAGGAAGATGAAACTAAATAAGGCCATGGCAGTGGATAACATTCCTGCAGAACTACTGAAATGTTTAGGAAAATGTGGGAGGAAGAGGCTATATGGGCTGATTCGTAGTATCTATGAGTAAGGAATCTGGCCAGATGACTTTGTGAGATCAGTTTTAGTTCCTATTCCAAAAAAAGTAAAGGCTACATCATGTGAGGACTACAGGACAATAAGTTTGATATCTCATGCAGCTAAAGTTGCTCTCAGGATCATCAACAATGGGATACAGAGTAGGGCAAATGATTACTTAAGGGATGATCAGTTTGGGCTTAGGAAGGGGAGAGCTTGTGATGCTTAACCGAGAGGAATATAGAATACAACCAGAAGGTATTTGCCTGTTTTGTAGATTTCGAGAAAGCATTTGATAGAGTGAATTGGGAAAAACTAATGAGTATATTGAAGAAAATAGGAATAGATTGGAGGGAAAGGAGGCCAATCCGCAAACTGTACATGTCTCAGACTGCACAGGTGTGAGTTGGGAATGGGGAGTCCGGAAAGGCAGTGTTAGGAAGAGGGGTAATGCAGGGTTGCCCTTTATCACCATGGTATGGTCCTTAGTGAGTACGCCGTCCGTCGGATGGGACGTTAAACTGCAGACCCCTTGGCGCCTTTCGTAAAGAGTAGGCTAATGCCGACGCCGGGTTTCTCTCCACCCTTCATCCTTTCCGATCCATCCCCTATGGCGCAAATGACCTCAGCTGTCGGTCGCCTCCCCTCAAAACTACTACTACCCTTTATCACCGTTCTTATTCAACGTATATGTGGAGGAAATGATTAAAGAGGCATGGGAAGAACTGGAGGTAGGAATGAAAGTGGGCGGGGAATTCATAAAATCGGCTGGGTTTGCTGATGACCAAGCTTTAGTTTGTCTGTCAGCCAAGGGGCTGCAAGCATTGCTGAGTGAATTGGAAATTCAATGCAAGAGATATGGGATGATAATCAGTATTAATAAAACTAAGGGCATGCTGTTTCCCAGAAAGAAAAATGCTAAGCTAAACATTGAAATAAAAGGGCAAAAACTAGAGCAGGCAGAGCAGTTTACGTATTTTGGAAGTGGTTTGGACCAACACGGTCTAAGTAGTAGGGAAGCAAGGAGAAGAATTGTGCTAGGCAAAGAGGCTTTCACAAGGAGGAGGGAATTAATGACAGGGACATTGAGTAAGGATATTGTGAAAAGACTTATAAAAACTTTGATATGGAGCATAGCTGTGTACGGCGCAGAAACGCGGTCATTGAAGCAGGAGGATAGACGTAGACTGCAGGCTTTTGAAATGTGGGTGTGGAGAAGAATAGAGAAGGTGAAATGGACAGAGAAGAAAACAAATGAGGAAGAACTTGGTATGATGGGCAAATAGAGGGGTTTGTTGGGAGAATTGCTATGGAGGCAGGCAAATGAGGAAAGGGGAGGATCAGGATAGGGATGTTGGACGGGTTGAAGGGAGGAAGGAAGTACTCGGAGGTGAAGAGGGACCTGATGTAGATGTTTTGCTAAGAGTCACAAAATAGTTATTTAGGAGCTGTGTCCATCCAAAAACCTACCTTAACTGGTAGATTACTTAAGAAATAATAAAATAAATTCAAAAGGACCTGATGTAAACTAGGTTGCTGGATTGTGTTTTGTTAGGAGTCGCAAAATATTTATTTGGTAGTTAAGTCCATCCAAAAACCTACCTTAACCCATAGATTACCTAATAATAATAATAAATATCACAAATTAATGCAACAATTTCAGAGAGTAAAAATCATTGACTGGGACTCGAACCCAGATCCCTCAATATCCGGTCGAGTGCTTTAGCCACTTAAGCTACCTAGGCGTCCTCTAAAAATCTGAAATTTTGGGGCTTTTAAAGGAACTAGATGTTATGACGAAATACCGTACATACAATGTCACATGCATTCGTAGTCGTGCGCGAGGCGCCACTGTCCACGAGGTTAAAAGCCAACTTTAAACACGTATGGTGTTTTCCCTTTGACAAATTCCAAAGAAACTGTGGGAGATGCCGCAACAGTAACTTTTAACGGAGTCATCCACTAATGTGCATTTTAATGCAACAATTTCAGAGCGTAAAAATCATTCGCCTTGACTGGGACTCGAACTCCCAGTCAAGGCGAATGATTTTTACGCTCTGAAATTGTTGCATTAAAATGCACATTAGCGGATGACTCCGTTAAAAGTTACTGTTGCGGCATCTCCCGCAGTTTCTTTGGAATCACAAATTAATGTTCACAAACACAAATATAATGTTAGTCAAGGTATTGAGATGGCATTTACAATTTTGCAACCAAAACAAGGTAATTACAATTTCATTTTTGCATACATGAGGGTGGTTCCAGAAGTATCCAACCCAATAAAGAAAACAGATATTTTGGAAAAAAGAGGTCATTTCTCAACATAATCTCCTTTTAGCCCTAAATGCTTTTCCGAGAGTCGTCCAATACCCTTTTTATAATGAAAACTGTCTTGCTCCTTGAAATAGCCATTAACTGCCAACATTACTTGTTCACAGTAGGAAAATCTTCTACCAGCATGCCATTTTTTCTAGTTTGCAAAAAGAATATAATCTGAGGGAGCTAAATCTGGCAAATAGGGTGCATAAGGTAGCATATCAAACTTTAATTCACAAATTTTGGCCATTGCAATAGCAGATTTGTGAGCTAGTGCATTGTCTTGATGAAACAACACTTTCTTCTTTGCCAAATGCGGCCAATGTTGCCTGATTTCTTCGCTCAAACATAGCAATTAGTATGAGTAATACTCACCATTAATAGTTTTTCCTTTTTCAAGATAGTCAATGAAAATTATCCCATGTGCATCCCAAACAACCAACGCCATGACCTTGCCTGCAGATGAAATGGTCTTTGCCTTCCTAGGAGGTGGGTCTCCCTTTTGAATCAATTGTTTTGATTGTTCTTTTGTCTTGGGTGTGAAGTAATGGACCCATCTTTCACCAATGGTTATGAAATGGCACTAAAATTCTGCTTTGTTGCAGTGAAACTTTGCTCAATACTCAAGTGAAACATCTTCACAACACTGGTTTTGCTCGAGTCTGAGCAAACGCGGCACCCATCTTGCACACAGCTTTCTCATGTCCAAATGTTCAGTTAATATGTTATGTACCGCACTTTTTGAAATGCCTACTATGTCTGCTATCCCACGCATCTACAGTCCACGATCATTCAGTATCATTTTGTGAATTTTCTTCGCCATTTCTGGAGTCGTCACCTCGTTTGGTCGACCAATGTGATGTTCCCTGTGACAGCTCGTACAGCCTCGTTTAAACTCTACCAACCAGTATTTACCTGTGGTAAACCAAGGAGCGGACTCACTCAGAGTAAAATCCAGTTCAGCTTTTATATTGGTTGGGCTCAGGCCGTTCAAATAAAAGTATTGCATCACAAAACGATGACCAATTTTTTCAATTTTCACAAATTTACAGAAAACGTTTACTATGGATGTCTGCCAAACAAATACTTAAAAACATAGCCCCTTCAAACTTGAAACATATGCTTTACAGATTGCGTACTTTCTAATACAATGATATTTTTTTGACTACTCCCACCTCTAGGTCAGAGCGGGTACTTATGGGACCACTCTCGGACTGGTGGCATATCCACCAACAGTTCCTTATCACTGAAGGGGAAACATTAAGGACAGCGAAAGGGATTTGAATGAAGTAAAAGGGAAACTTGAAGAGCCATGAGGTTTCCTTACCTTGTTCCTGCGACACATCTGCTCCCAGGCCTCCTCCCTGAGGAATGTCCATGTCCCACTCCTCCTTAATTACCTCTTCATCCCCTCGCGAATGGTTCTGAAAATTAACAGACAAACATTACACACACAGGGCATATCCATGCAAAACATTCAGCAAATGCCCACACAACTCTCATGCTTTGAATTAAAAACTGTGGAAAGCTCTATGATTCCTATTTAAGTTTAAATAATTTTAGCATTTACTCAATTCAAATAAATTGTTTCTATCTTAAACTAGCTTTTTCATTATCATTTAAACCCTTCAAAATCACTGACATTATTACATTGGCAACATTTTAAACTCAAGTTAACAGGAGTTGAGGTATACCAGAGTTCAAGGATAAAAATTCATGAAGCTATCTTTAGGATGGAATTAAAATTTTTGATGGTTGACAGAAGTATTTCCATTCTTTTAATATCTATTTTAATTGGAAGATGAGGAGCTGCAGTCCTTAGGGGTCGCTAGAGGTAAAGTGTTATAAATAGAAAACAAACCACTAAATGCGAAAGGCATGGTAAGAGGGGAGAAGGGATGAGATTTTTGGGAGAATAAATAAAGGGGAGAATATCTAGGAAAACAAGGAAATATGGGCAGAAATAGGATAAACAGAAATGTTGGTAGGATGGAAGGAAAAAGAAGGAATATGGTCCATTATTAAAGTATTGTGCAATATTTTATTGTGACATCACTATCCGTGGCAGCACGATGAAACCGGTAGAGAGATGCGGTGTGGGGTCTGCCCTTCAAACGTAGCCAATCCCCAGTTTGCTCCGAGTAGAGGTGCCTCCGCATGAAGCATGTTTTTTGACTTTGTAACACAGCGTGATAGGCAGTCAAATTCTACCAGGATAATGCTGCCAGCCACAAATGTCCCCCTTGCCTGGCCAACTTCCTGGCCAGGATACCTGGAGTTTCCCCAGCCCCCTTAAGGTCCCAACTTGACTCTGTGTGACTTTTTTTTGTGTCCCTGACAGAAGAGAGTGAGACCTAGAAGGAAAGCATTGCAAAACCATAGAAAACTTCCAAAAGCATGTTACAATGTTCATGAGAGAGACATTACCGTCGAGAGGAATTGCAGAGTGCCTTCAGGGACATGGCAGACACATATCTGAATGTGTATTATTGGCGCAGGGGGAAGAAGAGTGTTTAAATTTTTTTTAAGTATTTGCACAAGTACATAAATCAATACATCTATTTTTCCCCAGGAATGAACATTACTTTTATACTGGACCATGTATGGGCACTTACCAAATTCCCTGCTTCTTCATTGTCAGACCAATGGCTGCAACCTTCCTGTATTGATGCAACCATTAAAGATTCAATATCCTGGACCGCAGAAGCAGAGCATTCACTGGCAGGGTCATTCTCCTCTTTGACACTGATCATGCCACCTGGGACGTCCACAGCCTTCTTGTCAAATACGTCACTGACAATTGCGTCGTCACATAACTCATTCTTGATTTCAACGGGAAACAAAAGCAAAGCTTGATAATGTCACAGTTCAATAATATCATATTGTCAAAGTTTTAAAATAAGACTATCAGGACAACAAATCCTTCCGCCAAAAGTGTTTCATATAATTATATCATGAAAACCAGGTCCAACTATCTCATTTCGCAAAACAAAAACACCTGTAACTAAAGGTAAATGAATTGCATGCAACATCTATTCTTATAAGGGGTTACATATTACTATATGGTGGTCTAAAATTTAAGGGTAAGTTTTGGTAGGGACACAGAAAGAGATTGCTGTTGTATTTTATTAATCTTGCCCAATAAATACAATAGCGGCCGGTGTAAACAGTTAAATAATAAACTCAGGTAAGTGACATTTTGATATAAAGAACCATTGTGAAACCGCGGTGCAAGGATATGGAAAGTGTAAAGAGGGTGAAATTGGTGCATTAAACGGGAAGGCAGACTGATTGTAATTTGTCCGATGTCATCGGCTTGATACTGTTATTGGACTAAATAAATAAATGATTAAGACTCTTTCAAGAGGTAAGGGAAAATTGTTGGCTAAATTATTCATTCAAAAATCTAAAGCCGAAAATGGTTTTTCTATATGTATATGAGAGAAGATGCAACGAAATAGCAATATTTGGCCAAATATGTCTCCGTTATTGATATTGTTAAATTTATTGAACACAACTGACCGTACATCGATTGGTTACCCAGTCTTTCGTTGCAGGATTGCACCCCTTTTGGGTGCGATTATAGAAAACAGACAAACACTCGGCACATCGACGCTTAAACAGCCGGAATTCCGTAAGTTTCTCCATGCAGGTAGAACACACCAACCAGGGATAATTTGCGTCTTCCACCACCTATTAAAACATTTCATACGGAGATATTATAATGCACGAAACGCCTTTTACTCAAATACCACTATACATTTTGACAACAAAATACAGAATATGTAAACCAACTACTAACTAATTTAACTGAAGATTTTTTACAAACAAAATTTAAAATAACACGTCACACATACCTCTAAACTTACTTTAACATCTATTAAATCCTCTATAGCCTTCTCCAGCATGAATTGTAATTTACTATTTCCGCCGAAAACATTCATCAACAGTCCGTGACTGTTTAAACACAATCTACACACTTCAAATTCCGATTCATCGCACATCCTGATCGTTTTAGAGTACTCTGATTGATTTCCTGGAAAACTTTACGTTCAAAGTTTAAAGGTATGTTTCATAATTAACTTGACGGGTTATTAACACACATAATAATCCAATCTTCATCAGTTAACTGAACTTGGCCCACGAAGAGTTAGCCCACGAATATCTACCGGCCGTTGGAGCTCTGGATTTTTCAGTTCTGCCAACGTAAATATTTATGCACGAAGTAACTAAGTAAATCCCCTAAGCCATTGCAGTAATCTCACTACAACGGACATATTATACTCAGTGATACTCCCTGTAATCACTTGCAATTGTAAGACCGGGATGAGTTATGTAGTATATGATATACGGCCATAGAAAGACGACTACACTGAAGCCCAAGCGGGAGGTCGTCTTTTATAGCGAAAACTAAGAGATCTTAACGAAAACGTTTTCGACAATATCTGCTCAACTGGAAAAGTACTTTTCTTGAAAATTAACAAAAAAACTCAGCACTTCCTACTCTATCACGACGTAGGCATAAAACCCACATCCATAGCCTAATTTGGCATCCAGGGCCCAGTGCAGTCACCAGAGTCGCCCTTTCACACAAAAAATAAGAAAGTACTTCACAATATCTCCTAAACCAGAACTTTTTTTTCTAAAATTTGGCACAAACACTAACCCCTCTTTCCTCTATATTCAGTTTTACGCTTAACCCTTGCTCATGGTCACTAGACCATGGTTAGGACCCAGGGCCCACTATCGTCACCAGCGTCGTCCTTTCACACGAAAAAAAAACCAAGTACTTCACAATATCTCATAAATCAGAACATTAATTTCTCTCAAATTTGGCACAAACCTTAACCCCTCTTTCCTCTATGTTGAGCCTTTCTTTTACCCCATGCTCAGGGCCTAGTTTAGGACCCAGGGCCCACCAGCGTCGTCCTTTCACACGAAAAATAAAAAAGTACCTCACCATATTTCTTAAACCAGAACATTTTTTTCTCTAAAATTTACAATACACACTAAGCACAACATATACCTTCGGCAGTCTTTCGCTTACCCCATGCTCATGCCCTAGTTTAGTAACCATGGCCCAATAACGTCACCAAGGTCGTCATCTCACACTGGGATCTCAAATCGGTGGCCCACGCCGTGGGCCACCGATTTGGGTGGCACATCTCAAATCTCTCTCCTTGAATATTTAACCCTTTATTGAAGAAGCGAATATGGGTGTTTGGTGAAGGGAAATCTTGGAAATTATAAGGTGATACAATGAGGATGATATTGTGCCAATGTGGACCTGGTTTCCTGATGTGAAATCTCAAAAAAAAGCCATCATAATTATCATCTTTACTGTTCTGGCATTTTAAACATCTGAAAAAGGCTTGAGGTACAATCACATAAATATGATGGATGAACTCAGGAGAGCATTCTGCTGGATGTAGTCAAAGCATTTACAAATTAATGGCGCCCTTATAAAAATGAAGAAGGAAGAGTGGAGAGAGAAGTGAAGGGACCCTCCCTCCTTGCTCCATCCATTAAATACATATTTTGAACTTTCCCCAATTATGGTTGTTTATATAGATTCTATTTTGTTGGGTAAATTCTGGCATCATTCTGGACTGATGCTTAACATGTAAAGTAAATATAACTTGTATGCTGATTCCAATGATAACATCTCTGTATTACATGATTGACCCAAAGCTAATTGTCGGCCTTCCACAATTGCAAAGACCCTATTAGGTGTGTGGCGGCGCAAGGAGAGCAGACGGAACGCACGGTGGAACTTATTTGTTCCAAGTTCCGGAAAGTACCACCAGGGGGGACACGGCGTCGGTACGACGGAGAAAGGTGGACGTCGGGCGGGAGAGTCAGTCTGCCGCGAATGAAGAAGCAAGCTGTACGATCGCCCTCTGTAAATCCGTTTCGATAATAAACCCGTTGAGTTTAACGCTCGAGTGTAATTTTTCCTAACGTCCACTAGCGTAGAAGGATACCCCTTCAGGTGCTTTATAAATGAGTCTATAGAAACCATAGGAATGGAATGTAATGGATAATTGTTTACAGCATAATGTGTTTGAGGGACTTCTTCATAAAAGTCCATATGTACATACATACAATTTTTTCCTATAGTCACTCTACGTCACAGCTTATTTGCATTGCCCAGGCTCATTGGTTGGATGCCTATTCCCCCACCAGGTGCCTATTTCCTGCGAGCGTTTGTCCAGGCTAAATCGTGATTTAGTTGACCCCTTTCGAGTGACTCTGTGCAAACCCAAAATTCATGGAATGTTTGAACAGTGGTGTTCCATCAAATTTTTCGCTGGACTTGGGATATGGGGTATGGAGAAAAAGTGCATGATTTGTCAAGTATTCAAGGAAGAAGTAATATGACAGATGGCAGTTTTTTAGTGGCACCAGTTATTCAAAGATGGCAGAGGGAGCGTGGAGAATGGGACCGACCAATTCTGTACGATTAAGCGTGAGTGCAGTGTTGAATTCAGTCCATCTACTGTCTGTCTAGAGCCTCTTTACCATCCTACCAGGGAGCCTTAGAGTCATGGAAAAGCCACTGGCTTGTAAATTCACAGGGGGGACATAACGATAATTAAACAAAGCATATTGTATATTACAATATCTGTATCAAATTATTTGAGCACTATAGCTAAATTCAATCATATCCAAAATATGAGTAACATTTAAAAAACTATACCCATGCCTTTAAGAGTGCTAGCAACTCAGCCTCATCTTAAATTATTCTAGTGACATTATTACTCAACCAAATTCATATATTTAAAGATTATTGCCTAAGATTTGGGTTATCACAAGAGCATTTGATTATGCTTCCCTCTAAGTCCAATTTGCAAGAGTTCAACCATTATGGCATCCAAGGGTTTAGAAGGACTGGCCACAGGAACACAATCATGTGCAGTTAACTTATTTTATTAGGGCATTAATCAGAAGAATATACTCATGGAATGTTTATTTTATTGAAGAACAAACCATGAGAGAATAATGTACCAATGTAACTGCTGAAGGATTTTTCCTAGGTAATTTATCCTTGTCCTTGATCATCTGGGTGGTTTGGTAGGTAATGGTAGAGGTTACTAAATACTATACCTGAAGGTATGTGAAATTCCCAAATTCCCTTTCTTAAATACCCATATATGGGCAGTGGGGGCAGTTCCTTTCCCTGAGCCAGTTATAGATTTTCCAGTAACATCTTGTTTCCAAAAAATCATGCAGTTTGGGTGGAGTTGATGGTGCCTGAGAGGTGTGCTTGCAAATCAAACCCAGGTCTTCTGGTAAGTAGTCCAATTTTTTACACCTGGATGCTTCCATAAATCTGTGTGTATTATTCTGGTCAATAAAAAAATTAGTAATAGCAGTAATATCCTTCAAAATTATCACTCAAATAATCCAAATTATAATAAGGTGGGCTGATTCAATATTAGACACGAGTTCAATGATAAAACATATCAACCGTTTATGAATGTGGAAGCAATCCTTTCTTTGAAAACATCTATGATTTCTCAATTAAATGTGGTGCAGAGAAGCATCAAATGGCCTTGGATAGGTGATTAGGGATAGGTGGATAGGGGAAATGCCTTATTTGCATTTGAACCATGGGCCCTTGAGTGACCACATGCATAGCTTGTCACTGACTCTTCCCCAATTTCCCCACAAATATCCTGTCTCCTTCTCAAACTTTATCAAAATATTTGGGAAGTTTGTACTAATCATGTGTACCCTTAAGGATCTTCATGTTCTACCAGGGACCCTTTGAGTCATGGAAATGCCGATTGTAAAAATGCAGCATCGCTCAAGAGAATGTACAGCAAAGAATTGTAAGGCATTATCTGAATTAAATCTATTTCTCAGACTCTTTTCCAGATACTTTTTATACCAACCGTGTTTATATTAAAATGAGCTTCTATGCCTCTATTTATACTTCTAATTATGTTTTTCTCTGTGATGTTCAAAAAACTATGCAATATATTTGCATGTTTTATTACTATAACTTACCCATCTGAGTGGCTACCCGCATAATTAATTAATTAGCTGAAAAGTGTTAGTTTTTAGACAAAAGATGAAAAACATTTTTGTTTAACTGGAAATTTTGAACATGTCAAGCCACCCCGGCAGATAACGCTGATGGCAGAACGCAGATGACAACTGCGATTCTCCTTCGGCTTCCTTGAACTAGGTCTCTTGACTTCTTTAGGCAGTGGAACATCATGAAAAAGACTTAGGGAGTGGCAATAAGCTACCGGCTTTACTATTGCGAAAATGTGCCCCTTACTTTTCGTGAATAACTTTTATACTTGATCATTTGGATCAAGTAAATTCGAGGAGTTTACCTACTTCGGAAATGCACGGAAGAATTGTGCAGGGCAATGGATCTTTCAGAAAGAGATAAGTAAGGTAAGGGAGGAGAAGGCAAAGAGTACGGAAATGAATACAAACGTTGAAATGTTAAGAAAGGTGGGGGAGAGGATTGATTAATGGGAGCCATCCAAAGGAAGCATATATGGAGGACAAGCGTTTTGATGGGTGAGGGTCTGCTGCAGACTGTCCTTAAGGGAAGAACATTGGACAAGCAAGGCTGAGAGAGAAGTGGACAGGCATACTGGACGGAATGAGGGGAGGCAACATGTAAGCGGAATTGTAATAAGGTTTAATGGCATTTGAGGCCTCAGGATGGGTCTTGTAAGGCTAGGCTAATAAATGCAGTGGTTTGTTCTAGCTTAAACGGTAGTCTATCAAAACAATACTATTCACCAGCTCAAATGTCTACTTAATTTATTCCTGGCAAACCGTTTTGGTAAGCACAAATGATACATCTTTCGCCAAATTTGTTGGTTTTCCATATAAAAAAAGAATATATATTTGATAAAATTCCAAGCAACAAAGCCAAGTAATATATAAATATGAAAATAAAAAGAGTGATAATATAATTATATATCAATATTTCTACGGATTTGTAACAACTCCGATAATTATTAAATCTAGAATATGATGCGAAGAACATACAAATTTCAATCTCCATGCAATAGTTTCTCTGAAAATATTGCAAAAACAATCGACAGCAAATGCCCTCTCCTCGCACACAATTGTATGTCGCATGCACATTGTTAGTGGAATTTCTGTATCATACCCAATGCCATGATACTGACTACTTTATTATAACATATATTGACATTTGTCATCCGAAAAAGGCTCACTTCGTGTATTTATTCGCATTTTTAAGGAACAGAGAGTAGTATTGTTGTCACACAAGATCTGTCCAAAAAATACGGGAACTCTGTATATTTTTTAATTAAGTTGAGATAACAATCAGTGTCACAAAACATCAATCAACCTCTCCCCCCTTGTTGTCACACTTCCTCTCTTCCCAAAGGCAGTAAAAGCAACATGCCCCTACTTTATTACAAAAACAGTCCTTTCCCTTCTCCCCCCATACTCTTCACCAAACCTAATCCTCCCACTCCCTTCAACTTAAAAAACCCTCCAAACTCTCCCTATCCCACAATATCCCCCCAATTCAAAACTTCCCCCTAATGCCCTTCCCTCCCTCTCTCAACTTCCCCTCTACTCCCCTCCCTTTCTCCCTCCCTGCCCTCCTCCCTCCCAACCATCTACCCTCACTCACCTATCCCAAGCATTCCTCACTCCCGTCCCCCTTCCTCCCCCCTAATGCCCACACTCTTCCCTCCCTCTTTCCCTAACGCCCACCCTCTTCCCTCCCTACCTCCCTCCCTAACGCCCGCCCCTCTTCCCTCCCTCTTTCCCTAACGCCCACCCTCTTCCCTCCCTCTTTCCCTAACGCCCACCCTCTTCCCTCCCTCCCTCCCAAACGCCCAGCCGCTTCCCACCCTCCCACCCTAACACCCACCCTAGTCCCTCCCTCCCTTCCCCACGCCCACCCTCTTCCCTCCCTCCCTCCAACCATCCAAAAAGCCCACCCTCTTGTCTCCCTCCCACCCTCTTCCCTCCCTCCCTAACGCCCCCCCCTCTTCCCTCCCTCTTTCCCTAACGCCCACCCTCTTCCCTCCCTCTTTCCCTAACGCCCACCCTCTTCCCTCCCTACCTCCCTCCCTAACGCCCACCCTCTTCCCTCCCTCTTTTCCCCACGCCCAACCTCTTCTCTCCCTCCCACCCTGAAGCCTACCCTCTTCCCTCCCTAACGCCCAGCGTCTTCCCTCCTTCCCTCCCTAACGCCCACCCTCTTCCTTCCCTCCCACCCTACGCCCACCCTACGCCCACCCTTTTCCCTCCCTCCCTCCCAAACACCCACAATCTTCCCTCCCTCCCAACCTTCCGCCAACCCTCTTCCCACCCTCCCACCCTAACGCCCACCCTAGTCCCTCCTTCCTGCCACCCTAAACGCCCACCCTCTTCCCTCCCTTCCTCCATCCCTAACGCCCACCCTCTTCCCTCCCTTCATCCCCTTTCCACACTTACCTCTTATGCCACTCATTCTCTGATGGCTATCTGGCCTTTATACCCCAGGCCTTATTTCTACTTACATTATCTCTCTTCAGGTTTTGTCCTGGCCAATTCCCAACGATCTTCTGCCGCTGTTTTAACCGAATCTCAAGGGGTCTTCATCATATTTTCATTAGGAGAATTAACTTTATCTTCCTCCCTCCCTAAGGAGTCCCTAAAGGACAGGCACTCTTTGACAGTTTCATCCGTCACACCATCCTGCTTATTTGATATTTTTAGATCAGTGCTACGTCAGTGGCCGGTGCTTGCTAAGTGCTGTCTACGGCCAATCACGTCAAGTGTTTGGTGGGAGTTCTTTGGGAACACGTATCAGGACAATATGCGGATCTGCCATAAATGGGTGGTTTAGAATTCTGATGAGTGATTTAAAGAGAGATTTTCTTTTGCTCCATTTAGACACCTGCCACCTTCCTCTAAAGTAATCAACCCAAGGTTTAAGGCCTCACTTTGAGGAAGCAATTTTTATCAGAATGGGAGATGCTTTTTTCTTCTACACATAATTTGTTATTCGCAGACTAGGTGTTGGTATTCAAATATGATAACTTTGTAAGTCGAGGCCTGGGTCGGGTTTGAGTGTATGTGGAAGAACAAAGTGTTTTCTTTCCCGAAATGCCTCTTTGTTCCCGTCCACCATACTCCCCAATCTTTTCTAACCCCTTCCATTCCTTAAACAAGTATAAATATTATGTATCATATGTAGGATCTTGTCTTGCACCTGAGTATGGTTTGATGAACAGAAACACGTTGTACATTAGAAATAAATGTGGAAAAGTGCAAATGTGGTTTTATGCAAATATTTTCTCATAATGACAAAAGTCCACTACATGCCGCCTGAACTTTTTGAATATATTCGGAACGGTAGTATAACTTATCCAGCCAAACTCTTCGTAAATTATCTGTTTAATTCCATATGGCAGAACTAAACAGAAATGTGTCAACCCTGACCTTACTCCCAAGTATGAGAACCTAACCACCAAATCTTCATCAAAAGCAGCTCATCATACTGTGATCTGCACCAGGAGAACCTGGATTATATGAGAACTGAGAGATTGGTACAGTAAGAGGGATGCTTACTCACATTACCTCCATCACCTCCTCATGGAACTCTCATCAGCTTCACATATCACTCAGTGGCACTCTCTTTATGACCATGTTAAATCTGTGGGAAGTAAAGTCTCCTCCAAGAATTATTCCGTTATAAACAAAAAATTACATTATTTGCTACGTGGATGGGGAAATTCAACTCATTCTCCCAAGTGTAAACTCAAAAGTGATATTAAGTTTCATCCTGAAGTAGTCAACTTCTGTGATTCTTCCTTTATCGGCTCCAAATTTTGACTACAATAAAGGCTTGAAGTTTATCCCTACTCAGCCTCAGGCACAACGCCCCTTAAAATCTTTGATAGTGGACTGTGAAGTTGCGCTGCATTCTGAACATACAGGTGTTAAACAAAATGTTAAAGGTATTATCACGTCCCATTTTGACAATGGAGACAGTGCCCGCCTCAAAACAGTGGGCCTACAACATAACAATGTGTTAATATCCTTCATGCAGAAAATAGAAAAAGAAAACCTGATCATCTCTAAAGCAGATAAAGGGAAAAGCATAATAACCTTACACAAACCTTTTATCGAAAAATGTGGCGTTGTGTTGACAGATAAGTCCTTTGTGATCCTCCCTCATGACCTAAATACTAGGCTCCAAAAAGGTGTAAAAGCAGCTTTGTCCGCAGTTTCTAAATTGTTCTCAGAAAGTTTTATTACAAATGAATCTTCTACCTCCTAGATTTAATGGCTTTCCGAAATTTCATAAAGATAGAACACCCGTTCACCCAGGGGTATCATACATAGGCTCACCATCATACAAATTAGCCTCCAAACTGAATACCATCTTTACAATTTCCACTAGTTTTTCAGCAAAATATAGTGTTAAGAATGCCATTCACAAAACACATAATCTTCACCATTTCTCTTTGCCTCCTAACTCCAAACTAGTTTTCTTTGATGTAAAAAACTTACTTATCTCTGTGCCCAATCAAAAAACCTAGTTACTCACAAAGGATTTACCAAGAGACCCCAACATGAACCTTGTTTTTATAAAAGAACACCATCTGCTCATGGAATTGTGTCCCAACCAGAATTACTTTTTATTCAATTACGTGTGCTATCATCAAACGGACGGCTCAGCAATGGGATCTCCTCTATCCACACTATTAACAGAAATATAGTATTTATGGGCTTTCTGGAATTTCTATTTGGACCACATCATCTGCTGTTGGACTGGGAGTATATAACAACTAGACAGTTGACTCAATCTTTTAAATGCCCAACACCCCAAAATTAAGTGCACCATGGAAATCAAATCTGGGAGAGAGTTGAACTCTGTTCAACTTTACATATCTATCATAGACCATAAACACAGTGTTGTCATTTACAGGAAACCATGTCACAGTGATGCAATCATTCCTGCAACCCTATGAACCAGAAAGTGCCCGTCTTCCATTCAATGATCAAACAACTTGTTAATTTACCACTAGCACCAAAAAATGTCAATCCAAGACATTATAAATTCAATAGCAGTATCCAATGGCCATCGTGTAAATATTGGAGCAAATCTCTTAAATAAAAATTGAAATTGAAAGCTATTTCATAGTAATGCTCTGTTAGTCTGACACCTCAACAGGGTCCTACTTCGCACACCCTGTCCGATTTTTTTTCGAAGAGGCCTAAAATAAAATCAGCAAAATGATAATAAACTGGACAAAATACGATTCCCCATTTCTGTAAATCTAGGGAATGATCTATGTTTCTAGTAGGTAAGATAATATTCATGGTTTTTCACATTGAATTTTTAAAATTAGAGCAAACTTATAGTACGCATGATCAGTTGCATCTCTCTCTGCATGGCAAATGCGACCCAGCGTCCCGCCACGAGCTGGTTCCCTACCCTTAGATAGATCGTGATGGCGGGATAATGTTATTCCGAAGACGACCTACAAAAGAAAACAAAAATGAGAACAAAAAGCGACAATAGCTGTACCATATTCTTTAATTAGTACGAGGAAACAAAAATTAAATTAAATTCTACGACAAAAAAAGGAGTCGCACGAAAGTTTTTGTGAAAGTGAAAACGAAAGGAGTCGCCGGGCACGCAGCGTTAAACTTTCGCAAACAAGGACGCGAATGGATTCCTCCCGGCGTAGGGAATTGCAGTTGAAGTATTAAAAGTACAACTGTAAATGCGTCCATTGCGTCCGTGCAATACTACCAACAAGACAGCGTGTTAGGTGAGGCAAGAGGGGGGGAGGGGAAGAGAGTAGGGGGCGCGTGGTCCTCCTTGGTGTCCGTGACCGGGCGTCTCCGAACTGAAATAACACGATTAAATGGCGCACGCATGGAGGAGCGTAAAAACGGCTGATCCCGGAAAGAGGGAAAAAACTATGGTATTATTGATTTAATGGTATCTGAATAAGTAAATTGAAATGGAACGAACATTTCGTACCTCTTATAACGGATTGATAAATGCGTTTATAAATAAAATAAACAAACTGAATTAAGAGTTTTTTTGTACTTGTCATCTTTGGTGATCAAGGAAGTAAACATCACATGATATTCTACCTAAACTAACACTCCCTCAATGCGGACACGGATATGCGCAATACAAAATGGAAGTAATATTTCTTTATTAAACCGACAAAGTACCTGTATGTATGCAAAGTTTCGGTTGAGCGGTAAACTTGTGAATCGAACACTAATGCTTCGGTTCGACAGACCGAGTGTATTGGGTTAATATATTTAATTCATGTACTATAGAATATAAAATGGCAATTCGGGTATGGCAGATGATAGGAAGGGTATGGAACATCCGAAGCATGTATGTCTTTTCTGATTGCATTGTAAGTGCAGCGTCTTAGATGGTCTACCAAGGGGAGCGTTAGACAAGGTGAGTAGATTCAGTATCAGGCACCAATTTCAATGCAGACACGAGGAAAATGAAAAGAGAAGCATGGACAGTGTTGGTGGAAGAAGAAACAGTTAGGAGGAAACTGAACACCAACTTAGTAGATTTGCGGACAATCAAGTCATAGTTAGCCAAGGCAGCCACTAGTATTTTTGAACCCGTTACAGAAACCGTGCGATAGGGTTTCAATGACCGATAAGAAAGCGAAAGGAAGATCCTCTCGACGTAACAGGTTGAAGATAAATATCCAAATGAGGCCGTAAAAGCGGAACAGGTGGAACAAATGCACTCTTTATGCAATTATTTCAGAAGATGGGCACTCCAACTAAGACGTCTTAAAAAAGGATTACAATGTTTTAAAAAGCTTCTACAACGAGAATTAACGGGCATTTTACTTCTCTGAATGCACACCACTTCCACCAAAAATATCTGCAAATACTACGATAAGGAACTTTAACACTTAAAAACCAAAAAGTTTGAGGATACCTATTTTAAACTTTCATATATTTGAGTCGCTGCAAACTACCGGAATGTCGCTCGAAGGCAAAAATCCATTATATGCCCAGCGCATATTAAAAATTCTAAGGTTATGCCGAGAAATAATCTTGGTGGATGAAGATCTGAAAACATTATAGTAACGACTACTTTAAAAAACCAAGGAGGCCTCCATCCGTATCTTGAAGAAATCGGTGAAATGGCTTAAGCAGCGTAAAAAGCCGACATCGATCCTTAATTCCATGTTTCATTGTCTGCACTAAAAATGGTGGCAAAAATAACGCATGTTGGACACTTGTTGGTTTACGCCTACTCTTTTGCCATTGAGAAAAAATGCCGCGACGAACTGGTGAGTAGGATTAATGATAGTAATTCAATTTATTTAAAAGAATGTTAGAATGAGACGACGTTAAAATAAACGACATAGTTTCATGAGTAACACGGTGGAAATCAATTTGATGAAATAAGACATTTTGCTTTCCCGCATAGAATTTTTTTTATTACGACCAAGGTTTCCTTACATCGTAACATAATCAGATTAAACCTTGCGTTGAATCGTAACATCATCAAGTAAACCTGAAGATGTTTTTCCGTAACGAAACCTAGGTCGTAATAAAAAAAATTACGTAATAGCAAAGTGCCTTCTTTCATGAAATTGGCCGAAAATATTGCTTTTTTCTATGATGCTATTATTTCTATGACCTAGGTGCAAATAGCAGATTGAAGTTTACTACGTATTCAATGCAATATTTTTCCTGAATCGATTAATATTGAACCCCGGCGCCTTACTCCTGAAGTTTAAAATTTTTAATAAATATAGACGAAATTGACCGACAGATGGTAATTGCATTTGCCAATCTTTTGAAATGGGATTATCAATAAATATGCAATGCAATTTTATAAATTCAGTGTTGGCAATATTATATCCAGCAGCAAGGAAAACACGTATTTTATGGAGATTCAAAAAATCCTAAACTTTGTCTCTGATTTTATGTTTGCTGACGGTAAAATCAAGTTCTTTCCAGCTTAAAAGTTCACTGATATCATTTTTCGCATTTCCATGATTCAATAAGGAGTATGAGACATATTGAATATACATTTTCTTCATCGTGGATTTTTGTACGATAGCTCTGCAAATTAGTGCAATGCGTGTTCTGCAGTCACAAAGTACGCAGCAGTTAAAATGATGGAACGAAAATTGGAAGAGTCCTGAGGAGGGAGAGATATGCAATTCGTTTAAAATACGAGTATAAAGGCCTTGAGCGGCTCATTGAATTTATCTTAAAGTGCAATTCAGAATTAATGCAAGAAGTAAAGAGAGGCTGAAATTAATAAAAAACGAAGTAAACTATAATAGCGTCACATAAAGAAACATTCAGTATGACCGATGTTAAAAATATGTGCATCTGTAGATAGTATTCTTATTGATGCAGGCCTATGATTTAAGAAATGAAGATGGAATTTCAGCATGGCTAGAATATTTTGAAAATGGGATTGATAATTCCAAATGCCTCTTTGGTCTGGAAATTAGGACGAAAATAAAGCGAAATGTTTAAGGAAGCCCTTTCATGGAATATTTGTCTTTGTGGAACGAAAATACGTATGGGTGGTATGGTTTTGTGATATGGAGAAACATTAATAAAATACGTTGGAAAGGAAATTAAGGAAATGAAAATTCGGTGCATAAGGGAATGAAAAGGAACCGTTGGGGTTGTTCGTAACGATAGAAAAACAAAGTGGAGGGCGTTGGGAGTAAAGGAACGCAAAAGAAAAATGTATGGTCAGAGAGAAAGATAAGGGAAACTAAAGACAATCTATATTGCATTTGGGGAGTTAGAAGTAAAGAGAAAAAAGGAATAAATTAGTTCTTGGGTGAGTGTTTTTATAGCGGAGAAATTCCACGTAGATGCTCAAAATTTAGTTTTACGTGTAGAGTAACAGTGCATATTCTCCCCGTTTATGGTTGGTGAGTTTGCTGAAAGCCTCGGATTTAAATAGGTCTCCGCGGTAAAAAAATCAAATGAGGGAGCGAGAATTTTTGTATTCTCCGCCCCAGTACTCATAATTTTGATTTCCTATCTTCATCCTTTCTCTACTTTTCTTTCCTAATCATCTTTATGAAGTTTGCCGTAGAAACGCTGACTTGACAAACAGTGAGCGTTCAACAATTCATTCTCAAACCGTACCACTATGTCTACACCATTTTACCTGTCAGCAGTGGTTAAAAGATGCTAGTCCTAAGTGCCAAAAATTCAAGTTAGATGATTGAATATTTTAAATAATATTTCGTAAGCCGTAAAATATTATCACGTATTAAAGAAGATATAATTTGTAAAATCAGTTTTTAAAAGCAGTAAGAAGCTCAATTTATCCTTTCCAAATTATAATCATTGTGAATTAATTTAAGTTGATAGCCATATTTTGTTATCTCAAATAAGAAAGAGAATATTAAAATGGAAGACACTTATCTTTTTTTTAAAAGCCTAGTTGGGAACTCAAATGGAAACATACTGAGGAAGTCATCTTTTTTGAGACGAGGGAAAAGCGTGCATCGTACTGAATTGTCCAATTCATGAAAATCACAGCTGAAACACGGGTGACCTCTGGAGAAAACATCGTTGAATTAATTTCCTGAATCCGAGCAACAAATTAATTGAGACCTCGGCTATGTTTTCAAAATTAAAAAAAAATAATTTCATTCTCAAATTACAGTTTTCAGCTCTCGGAAATAAATAACAGAAAGCATCTGAGAATAATTATCAGTTATGACACCTTTAATGTGATGAAGAATACATTAGGCTTTAACCGATGCCTCTGTGACACGGGTACTCACCTCGGAATAAAGCCACGTCAATCCACGACCAAAATCAGGCAAATTTTTGAACAATTATTAGCTATGATTCAAATACGAGGTCTGTTCACAAAGTATCGCCAATTTTGAATTTTCATAGGATAGGTATATTTGATTTTTTGTGGCGTTTTGTGGGTACTTACGTCCACACTTATGCCGAAAAGTTCGGCCATTTTGAATGTTCAGTTAATTGTTGACATCTGTTTTGCTTGGACGTGCTTTGGCTTGTCTTCGATTTTTGCCTGTTCCAAAAAATGGATCAAAGAATGTGCATCAAATTTTGTGTGAAAAACGAAATTAAGTGCACGGACACATTTCGAATGTTGACTATGGTATTTGTAGAAGCTACCTTGGGCAGAGGCAACGTTTATCGGTGGTACAAAATGTTCTCAGAAGGCCGAGAAGATGTGAACGACGAAGAGCGTGCCGGACGCCCCAGCACGTAAACGACAGACTAAAACATGAAGTGAAGGAAATAGTGTAACCAATCGTCGAATCACTGTTAGAGAAGTTGTTGAGGACCTAAACATATCGATTGCCATTCGATTTTTACCAATGATTTGGGCACGACATGGGTCGCCGCGGAGTTTGTACCAAAATTGCTCAATTTCGACCAAAAACAGCAACGCATTAACATTGCTAATGAGATGTTGGACTCTGTCCGGAACGACCTAAATTTGCTCCAGAGGGTCCTAACTGGTTATGAATCATTGGTTTACGGTTATGACGAGGAAATTAAAGCTTAATCATCCATATGGAAGCAGCAGTACGAGCCTGGACGGAAAAAGGCGCGCAAAGTTCGGTCAAATGTGAAGTTTTGTTTACATTTTTCTTCGATTGGGTCTTGCGGTCTTGCGGTGCGGTTGTCTTATTACTCACAATATTCTATGACTTTTATCCTGCGTTGCCCCTTCGCGGTGGTCTTTTTCATATATTGGTTTTACAAGCAAATAAAAATTATGAAGTAGATCTCTTAGGTTTGAGTTTTGGTTAAGTGTGACGCCTTTTCACTGTGCCATCGATACTTAAATACCTGGGTCCGGTTTATTTAGAGTTGTTACTCGTGTGGTCATACATGTCGATCAAAACAAACACACGGAAACTCGGCCTGCACTGATGGGCATCCTTGCTTTTATAGACTTTTGCGACCCTTTCGATGTAAACTGAAACCTTGGTAAAGTTCCCACCCTTGTTGATCCTGGCAATGGAAAACTTGTTGCGATATTAGATTCTTAGAATCAGCCATCTTTATTAGTTTTTCCGCAAAAAACAAAAGACTTAGATGATTATTAATTAACCCTTCGAAAATATTTTGACTTATTTTTCAATTCACCAATGAGATTCTTCTCATCATCTACTTCTGTGTCCATTTACCTATTAAACACTGCCCACGTATTAAAACGTTTCGCCTTGTTAACACAATTTCCTTCCTAAATGAGATTTTAATTAGCTGTCCTTCCTAAAGAAAATGAATTTTATCGTTCTTAACTTTGGAGTAGTCCTTTAATCATTGATCCCTTGATATATTGATATTCATTGCCCTAGTGAATATCCTTAGCGTTCAACTACTTTTTGACCACATTCAAAACTGATTGATGCATAACAGGAATCAAATAATAAAGGAAAAGAAAGAATACTTTGTCCTGTCACTTTAAATTTTATAGAATGGAATATTAAGATAGCATTAGATTAGGAAAATTTATTAATTTATGTTAAAAATACTGCCTTTCTGTGCTAACAAATGTGAGTTATTGTATAGACGGATGAGATAAGTTCACGCCTCGAAAATTCAAGTACAAGCAGGGCACTTGGAATTATTACCTTGGCACTGGAATTACCGCTCACCCTGAACTGCCTCTGATAACGCTAGGTTCAGGGCATGTCGAGCCAATCGCTCGAATATTGGCTAAAAACCATCACAATATCCTGGAAACCACTGCTAGGGTGTGTGGTAGGGGTTGAATACACAGGAGACGAATTTTGACCCGAATATTTTTAACCCTACCGCGGATGGTAATGTTATTATAATCCCTTAATCGTTGGTGGAAAAATTATTTTTTTATGAATAAACTAATTTTATTTGCATGATACCGCCTACCGCCGCTCGATGGGAGTACTAATGCATTTTCAATATTGCTACTAAAGTCATCCTTCTAAGTTATGCAAGAGATTTAACCTGTATTTTGACCTTCGCTCCGTGAGTGATCCCAAGGCTAGCTCCTCTAATATTTTAAATAGGTTAATAATAGACCACAACGTTATACATTGGATGAATAGAATTGGAAGGGATGTCGATCTGATGCGACCGTTGGCGGGAAGAGGATGCAAAACACTGATTCGATGCCGTTGTGGTATTCATGCTACGGATTATAACTGTATGTGATGGACACAATATTTATCTGCACAATACTTAGTCTCCCATGTGGAGCAGTAATAAAAATCAAAATAAAAGCCCAGATGATACATTAAACTTGGTTGCATAAAAACTAGAAACGATACTCTTGTTACACCAAGTAGCTTTCCAAAAATGTTCAATACTTTGTCAATAATTGTCCAGCGTTTTCGATAGGATTGGATGAACGTAAACTAAGCATCCCTGCGTTTATTACAACTGCGAGAGATGATAAGAGAATAACTTTTAACTGACTCATCCGCTTAGGTGTATAAAGATGCTAAAATTTCAAAGTCTAAAAATCATTCGCCCCTGTAGCTTAACTGGATAAATCAATCGGCCGGACATCAAGGGTTCAGGGTTCCTATCCTAGTATCAGGGCAAGGTGAGTTATTTTTAAATTTTTTCGCTATCGTAATTGCATCGTTACATTTCATAGTCTCGCCTAAAGAGACACTGTTTGACACCTCAAGGAACACACAACTGTTCCTCAATTCGGCATAATTCCATCCTTCCTTCATTCCCATCCTATGTCAACCCCTGACCCGCTTGCTCACAGATCTCCCCTCGAAATAAATCTCGAATACAGGTATTACACCGCCAATCCAAATTCTCAGCATCCACCATTTTAGTCCGCTTCGGATTTCTCCCATCAAATCTTTCTCCTCCCCAACCATGCCTAGAACGTCTTGATATCTCAAAAGCCAAGAACCAGTTCCTCGTTTTATCCTTTCTATTCCATTATCAAAATAATGAATCAGTCATCATTCTTTTGACACGCTCACCTTGTTTATGGTATAATGCTGTTAGTACACAAAACTAGGAGGGAAAAACTATAATTCTGCTCCGAAAATAAATCATTCGAGTTATGAGAAAGAACTACATAACTCTAAATATACACTGTATAATAATGTTTTTTAATATTTAAACAGGGCCACGCACACCTACTCAATTTTCACCATTAATTCTTCGTTCATTAACCGCTGGCTATGACTGTGGAAAGTTCATCGCAAATGTTTAATCCGTAAGAATTTAGTGGATTATTGTATAACATTTCAAAGGGTTACATGATTACTTTTTGCGCCATGAAATGGACAAAAGCGTACAAGGGAAGCATCATCATAGGAAGCTGCCAGTTGTAAGCTAAGAGGTACTGAGAGAGGGAGGACGGAATGTAATATGCATTTATTACGTTAAAATGCTCTCGTAGGTAGACAGGTGGTATTTCGGAAGGTGTCACTATTTGAATTGGCAGCGGAGTCACCATGTCCAGACTCGCTCATTAATATACATCGAGGCTCCTTTATTATACTTGGAATGTAATAGCAGCTTATATATTTTTTCTCAATTATATTTCCTATTTCCATTAGGGCAACGAGGCATAAAGATAGCAGATTTAGTTTAAATGTTAAATAATTCTAAACACTATTAATGCTATTTATATTAATTTTTATGGGGGCATAAGAAAATAGCGTATTTTAGCATTAAAATTTAAAGTATGTATTAAATAGTGTTCTAACATTGATCAAAAATTACACAAGATTTATTAATTTCCAGGCACAAGGCAATATAGTTCAAAGATGTATCAATAAAAATGAATTACGCGGAGGTATATAAAAGAAAGTTTAGGAAAATGTGGGAGAAAGAGGCTATATGGGCTGATTCGTAGTATTTATGAGGAAGGAATCTGGTCGAAAGACTTTGTGAGATCAGTTTTAGTTCCTATTCCGAAAAAGGTAAAGGCTACATCAAGTGAGGACTACAAGAAAATAAGTTTGATATCCCACGCAGCTAAAGTTGTTCTCAGGATAGTAAACAAAAGGATTGAGAGTAGGGCAAATGATTACTTAGGGGATGATCAGTTTGGGTTTAGGAAGGGGGGAAGTACGCGTGATGCCATTTAAGCAATGAGATCGCTAATCTAGGGGAATAAAGAATACAACCAGGATTTGCCTGTTTCGTAGATTTCGAAGAAGTGTTTGATAGAGTGAATTGGGAAAAAGTAAGTAAAGGTTTAAGGTTAAAAGTAGTAAAGTTTAGGTATAGGAAGGGGAGAGGTTCGCGTGATGCCATTGCAGTAATGAGATTATTAATCGAGAGGAATATAAAATACAATCAGGACATATTTGCCTGTTTTGTAGATTTCCAAAAGGTGTTACATAGAGTCAATTGGGAAAAACGAATGAGTATATTGCAGAAAATAGGAATAGATTGGAGGGATAGCAGGCTAATCCGCAACCTGTACATGTCACAGACTGCTCAGGTGCGGGTGGGGAATGGGGAGTCTGAATGGGCAGTGTTAGGAAGAGGTGTAAGGCAAGGTTGCCCATTATCACTGTTGTTGTTCAACATTCATGCAGAGGAAATAATTAAAGAGGCATGGGAAGAATTGGAGGTAGGAATGAAAGTGGGCTGGGAATTCGTAAAAATCAGTAAGGCTCGCTGATGACCAAGCTTTGGTGTGTCAGTCAGCCAAGGGGTTGCAAGCATTGCTGAGTGAATTGGAAATTCAGTGTGACAGGTATGGGATGAGAATCAATATTAATAAAACAAAGGGTATGCGATTTTCTAGAAAGGAAAAGGCTAAGCTAAACATTAAAACAGGAGGGCAAAAGCTAGAGCAGGTAGAATAGTTTACGTATCTCAGTAGTGTTTTGGATCAACACAGTCAAAGTAGTAGGGACGTAAGGAGAAGAATTGCGCTAGGCAAAGAGGCTTTCACAAGGAGGAGGGAGTTGATGACAGCGACGTTGAGTAAGGATATTAATAAAAGACTCGTAAAAACGTTGATGTGGAGCATAGTTATGTACGTTGCGGAAACGTGGTCATTGAAGCAGGAGGATAGACGTAGATTAGAAGTTTTTCAAATGTGGGTGTGGAGAAGAATGGAGAAGGTGAAATGGACAGAGAAGAAAACAAATGAGGAAGTACTTGGTACGGTGGGCGAAGAGAGGGGTTTGTTGGGAGAAATCCTATGGAAGCAGGAAAAATGGATGAAGGGCGTATTGACCGGCAGTGGGATGTTGAAGACTGTAATAGAGGGGAGAATGTTAGGCAGATGAGGAAAGTGAAGGAAAAGGATAGGGATGCCGGAAGGGATGAAGGGAGGAAGAATGGAACTTAATGCGGAAGAGGGACCTGATGTAGAGTAGGATGTGTTGTTTTGCTAGGGGTCACAAATTATTTAATTAGTAATCATGTCCATCCAAAAACCTACCTTAACCGGTAGATTACCTAATAATAATAATAATATATAAAGGAAAGACGAAGGGGGGAAGATATCAAATCTAAAAAATCAATTAAGTAAACAGCATATTGTAAATATATTTTCATTAAATAATATATAAAATAAAATTAGAAAACCTAAATTCAGAGTAAAAGGTTTCCTCCATCACCCAACGGGCAAAAGCATTATTTCTTGGTAATTTCTTGGCTAAAGGGGCCCGCAGGACCCTGGGGATTCCTTGAGGCCTATACCACCCACCCGCACCCAGGACCTCCGCCGTGTATGCCGTTAAATCCTGAATGAGATTTTTTTGCCGTGAAGAGTGCAATTATTTGATATGTCCACAAAAAACTTAATGCCTTAATGTAAGCTTGTGTATTGAGTATGTAAATGCAAACGCAATTAAAAAATAGGACTATTGAAGAGGAGGAGAACGTGGAAACGGAGGCAGGTACGAATTGAACCACCGAAGTCGACCGGTGGTGCCCAGCCGGTCGTCAACACCAAACACCACCAACACCAACAAGAGAAAACAACGAAGAAGCATGCTGGCGTCAAACAGGAACAAGGGAAGGACATAATAATCCTCTAAATTTAAATTGGGGATGAATATTCGTAACCAAAACAACTTCCCGTAGATCATAGAAATTAAACAAAGCACATTACAAATTGTTCATCGCCTTAAGTGAACCATGCGATCGGACATTACAAATACGTCACCCAAGTCTAAAAAAAATTCGGAAATTCTTCGTTTTTCTTTCTAGCTATTTTCCCTCAGGACATAGGGGAAGACATTCATATTCTCGTAGCACAGTACACATTTAAATCAATGAACACGTACGACAGACACTCTTTTAAACAACAAGAATGAGACAGTTGCAGTGCCAACTAACAGTTGATTCACTTAAAATATGTCCAAAATGTCCAAATATGTTCATGCTTATGGATGAATCAGATGCCAACAGTTTGATGTTCCATGAAGATTCCTGTAATCGTGTGAAGAAAATTACATTTTAGTTTAAATGAGACAATCATAACCTTAACCATTCGCATGATGGAAAGCCTTTCCCATCATTGAAGATCTGGTCAGATTATGATATTGGACTAGGGAACCGTTGTAACTGATTTACCACTGTAAAATATGAAATGATTACCCAAAGGGCCATAAATACTTTGGGCTATTGCATTAAATTGTATTAAATATTAAATAAGCAGAAGGACGAAGACCCGCCTCCTAACTGATTAAAGTGGGTTTGTCCTATGGCAGTGAAAGAATATAAAGCTGACTAGAACACGCTTAGTCATTGAAGATTCCACTCGACACTCCACCGATCCAGCAAAACCAAGGGATTGTCGCCGTCGCGTGAGTCGTGGACATTGATTCATTCTCACCGATGAGGCACCTAGGGCTCTCAACATATCCTCAGCATTGCTTCGTCAATTGGGAGACATTTTTAAATTATTGAAAGGTATTTTCGTCAGTCAGATAGTCACTGTTGTCACAGATGATTAACTTAGAGAAATCAATCTTAAAAGCAACACTGCCAAATATGCAATTTTGAACCGTAACCCATGCCGTAATTTGCACTGAATGAATTTCCAGATAATTTCAAACGATTTAATCAAGTGGAGAAATCATGTGCAAATCCACGTACAAAACTTTTTATGTCGATTTCCTTTAAAAAACGAGACAAAAAGAAGTCAATTGGGATTGATTTAAGAGATGTGTCAATCATCACTTTATGGATTTTTTCGAAAACGCATCTCTTGAACAACGGGACAAAGTAGAAATAAGTTCATTAGAAAATAAAAACGAGTTGAAAACTGTTAAAATTCACTCGTAATCCGGACATACGAATAGCGAGATGCCCTGTATTTAAATAATAACTCCAATAACTTATTTGAATGCTCGACCGCGTAATCAGGCTTGTTTCTCCAAGCTTTCTCCAATTTCTCCAATGGCCTTAGAGAAGGAAGTACGTGTTCCCGCCCCTGCCTCCTCCTTCGGAAGGACTTGACCTCAAGAAAGTTCTCGCCCCCTCCAACAATCTCTGCGGAGGCACCCTTCCCCCGCCATGCATACAGTCAGGCACGCAAGCAAATGAATGCAATGCAATCAGTGGGGAATGAGAAACAATGGATGAAATGTCTCATCCAACTTTTTCCCTTTTCCAAGAACACACAGCGATGAACAATAACTAAAAAATTAAGTTATTCATCTCGGCAGTATGCTTTTAAAAAGTGAAAGCCTCATTAGAAATGTTTAAATATAATCACATCTCTATTAACTAAAAAATTAAGCTATTCATCTCGGTAGTATGCTTTTAAAAAGTGAAAGCAACATTAAAAATGTTTAAATGTAATCACATTTCGTCATATTCTGGGCGCGACGACCTCCACTCCTTAGGGCTTCCTTACTCCGAATTCTTTGATTTAGTCTAAATATAGAAATATGTACATCAACACGACAGCAGAAAATCAATGAGGAAACACTGCTAATACTCATTTACTTCAAAACATTTACAATCAAATTTTTAACACGCTAGTGTTATTACGTAAATTCATATAACATTGCATCATTTATCAAAGACGACACAGGCATTTTGATGCTGCATAAAATTCAACATAGGCGAAAAATATTAAATTTCAAATATGTAATAAGAAAATATTTTGTGAGATCTGAATACACTTTGTTACTTGCTTCCATGTATTAACCCCTGACCCTCATCAGAGGTACTGCTCACTCCTGGCCAAGACAATCAAATCGAGAAATTAAACAAAGAGTACAATGCAGTTTTCTGATCGGACTCAGAGGAAGTATTATCCCGTGGCACATTAGCAGACATGACATATCACACTCAAATACATGCGCGTTATAGGGTACTATGCTTCGCTAGATCAACTTTTATGTGATTTAAAAATATATTAAATCAATAACTTGAATCTAAAATATGGCTTCGTATCAAATGATTTCTCTGATATAAACATGTGCTGATCTCTTCACATGTTGACGCAGTTACATTCTTGTTTACCTGCTAGTGCATTTATTATGCGCTACTATACTTAACATTTACGTACCAGTACTGGTTTTTGCATTGAAAAACCAAATATTATGCCCTATCTATACGCCGGTATTATCATACGTAAATAAAATCAAATATTCTACCGACCATGGCATAAATTCCCATCGCAAAACAGATTTCAAAGAATAACCTTAGCTGCATTCACTGCTGCAAATGGGAGGAGACAAAGAAAAGAAGTAATGATGGGTTTCGTATTTGCGTCGGATGTCTCGATGTTTTTTGTTAAGAGATGCCAAGATGTGCATCGCTGTTCAGACTTTATCCAGCCAAATCCAACCTTAAGCTCTAAAATACCCATGATAAGAATAAATTGAGATGAACATGAAGTAAAAGTCCAGCATATAAATTAGAATAGGTGCATCAACCGAGGTGAGGGGGCAGTGTGTTGCACCTAGATATTCTCGGTGGTGCGAATAATTAAATAAGATTGGTAAGAGCTTAATAAGGGGGGAGCAGATGGAAGTAGTTTCCTCGCAATGCTCTCCTCGCCTCTTCTCTTTCTCCCTCCAGTCTTGGTCTGGCTGGAGATACTAGCTGGAACGGGGAGGGGTATGGGGTTCCCGCATGCGTTTCCTCGCTCGACTCCTTATGGTTAGCGACGGGGTCTGCTTTTTCGCTTCCTCTCGTCCCTCGCTTGCTCGTCTCCCCTCATAACCCTCCCATCGCACCTACAGTTCAGGCTACGAATTTCCGAAAGGGCCCAATTGGATTCAAGTACAGCTTCGCATAGGTTAAATTGAGACAGCTCTCTGAAAACCGAGTTTCCCCAATTCCACGTGAATTCCACGTGAAGTCCGCTGCATTTACCTGCTCCATTATGATGGCTGCTGCCAGCGATTTGTACATAATCGTAATTTTAAACGTATTTTTCAATAGTCCAACAAATCGTTCGGCAGAATTGGTCGAGGTCTAGCCGCTCGGTCAGCACACGCCGCCGACCCACAGCCAAAGTGCCGAGGGGAGGAGGAAGGGCCCCACCCAGCGAAAGGGGGCCGACCGCATTCTCTAGATATGACACCTAATTTAGACTATCGTGTCGAATCAGACTGGCGCCTTTTTACACGGGAATTAGATGCATCGCAGAGCATGCGAGAGGAAGATGTAAAAGAGGGAGAAGGGCTTTGTCAGCTGCTAGTCATTATCAGATTTAGCTGTGGCATTAAGGTGTACAAATATCTAAGAAAGAAAAAATAGTTATTCTTAAAATTGACAATAGGATATTTTCTCCCGTTCACACAAATTGCAGGGAGAAAGTTGCTCTAATGATACCTTGAAGCGATTGAGACCAACGTTGCTCCGAATGGGAACGTCATATAATATTATCATCTCTTTGGCGTCTTCTTTCTTATAGAACTTAAATCTACGTATTTCTAATTTTTATCATACAATTTTAGAATGGGGGTACACTGACTAGCTATTAAATGGTTACGCGTTTTCAATAATAAATTCAATATTCAATGAATAAATTCAACTCAAGTTTGTACATGCACAACCTCGCAGTAAATTACTTCACTGAAACTTGCGGATCTGAATTTATTTAGTAAGTTCAACCTAGCATTGAATCGCCTTCCTACTAATGATTCCCACCCCTCAACTCCATAAGGATTGCAAATACGCTTTTCGTTTGAACGTAGGAGTTTTTAACGAAACGGGCTTCCCGGTGTTGAACTCTCTCAATTTCCCGAATGAGGCCTTTTTCACTCGGATCCCATAGGATGCATACATATTCTAAATAAGGCTTTAAAGAAGCGTGGTAACAACGTTCCTTGACCTTGGACTCACTTCTGCAAACAAAACGTCTAATAAATCCCAATTTTGAATATGCTTGCCCGCAGACTTTACGTATGGGAGTCCCCCAAGTTGTCTTTAGTGATTGTGACACCTAGGTATTTCACTTCTAGGCCAACCCAACCTCTTTTGAAAACAAACCCCGTTGATTTTTTAAAGACAATTACCATCGAATATTTTTTAAGGTTTACTGACAATCCCCATTTTCAACATTATTTAGTAATGCAATCTAGATTCTGTGATAGAACTAATTAATCCTCATCCCCCGATCTCTCCCGATAAATCACCGTGTCTTCCGCGAACATTCTAATCTTACTTTTCACTTCGCGGTAAACTAAATAAAAGTTTGTTAACCTGAGTTATACTTTTATGTAAACATCATTTTCCGTTTTATGCTAAAGAAAAACTTAATTTGAGTAATTTGAACGGCTCCAGTCATAATTGATAAATGTCGTCCTTTGATATTATGCTCGGCATGAGAAATTCGTAGCGGAAAATATTATTTTCCTTTCAGTGACATATCGAGTTGCACTGTAAATGATGAATAAATGGCAACTACGGTTTGAGCATATACATGAATAGATATTTTATTACCCTGAAAAACACCACCAGGGTGTCTGGCAGGGAGTGAACAGACACGAGAATAATTCTTATGTTATGAAAATCCCCTATCGTTGGTGGAAAAAATGGCATCTTAAATTGACCTGTTCTAAGCTCAATCTCTCTAATTTTACTGATAAAATCTCGCACACAGTAGAACTATGAGGGAAATGATTCGTTTTCAAAATCACTGCCAAAGACACTCCCTTTCAATTATTGCAAGAGATTTAATCTGTGATTTAACCTTCGCTCCGTTGAGTTATCCCCAGCCTAGCTCCTCTAATATTCTAGATTCCCTCTAAGTTTATCATAGCAACGTTTTACATATCTAGCTCATTTGTAATAAATAGAAACATAACATTCCTTTTTGACCTTTGAATCACATTTGACCGGTACTCTATACTAACCTATTTGTTTTTTTATGTTTTATTCTGATTGTCAAGTGTCGCACAGGCCTTGTATAACATTAACGTCATCTGATAAAGCTGCTCTGTCCTCAGCATTACGGATATCCCGGTAAAGCAATGTATCTGGTGTTTGATCGGGCCCGGATTTATTAGGCTTGATATTTTTCAGCAAACGTTCCATGCCATTATGTGAGATTTCAATTTTGGGCATCGGTTGTCCGGCACGATTTGGTAAGCTTTCGGAGGTTTTCTGCGAGTTATTGGTGAAGACGCTTTGAAAGAATGAATTTTATAAGTTGACCTTTCCCAAAATGCTGGTTACTCTTCCACATTTAGCATTTTTGAGCAGATTAGCCATTCACTTATTCTCTCTGACGAACGACCGAAGTCCTTTCGGATTCTTTTTCAAATTTTCCGCTTACCCTGTCCTTTTGAATGTACTTACAGAATTCCGAAATTCCTTCTTGTAATTAGCACTGGATATATTTTAATCATGAGACTTAGTGATAAAGAGGTTTACTGCTGATCGCGCCATCTCCGGAAAGTGATTCCACGCATCCTCAGTATTTACGTGAAGGCTATTTTTCTTAAACCCTGCAAATTGACTATGTAGCGCGCAGTTTTGGTCCTTATAGCCCCATTCTTTTAAACAAGTAAATTTTTCTTTTAGGTTTCTTATTTCTGACCCGATGTAGTGAAAATTTAGCATTTACCATCCTATGGTCACTAAATTCTCTGGTGACTTCGGGTAACGTCAACGTAAAAAATTCAAGAGCGACTGGAAGGTATATTTTCCCGCCGTATTAAAATTAAACATCCTCATTTGTTTGCTCTATTCCATATGATATCGTTTCTATCTCAGGAAATATGTATTTTCTGGGACATATGGCTATAATGCAGAATGGTGCATTTCTGAGAGTAGTAATTTTACATCACTCAAAATTTCGAATTGGATTGAACATAAATTTAATTTTATTCTTCTTTTAGCAATCGCGGGAAGCCAATATGTAAAATTCACTCCATTGCTGCCGTTCTTTTTACAAATTCAGCAATATTATAATTGAATTGAATTTTATAAGTATGTGAATATTAGTAATGGCGACAGCAACACAATTTCAAAAGTCATGATTTTTAGGTCCAATTTAACTTTAGTTTTTCCTCCGCATATTTTACTTCAATTGGAAGAAGCATATTTCTTCAAGATAAAAAATAGAAACGACATCACATTAATATTTTTTTAATTCTCAATTTTCCGTTAATAGTAGGACTTCAATTTCTCCCGGCGGATGATGGCAGTGAATTCTTCTCGGGATTTCATCCGGGTAATCTCCTCCATCTCCATCGCTGCCGACGTTTCGATGAAATCCTTTTCCATCGTCATCAGGGCCGATGATGTCAGTCTGAAGGTGCCGGTTTATATATCCTCGGTGGTCATGTTGGGTCCCTTCTGATTGGCGGAGGCCAAGCACGTTTTCCCGCCTTTTTCAGGATTGGGTCCCATGTCCTGCTTAGGTCATGTTGGGTCCCTTCTGATTGGCGGAGGCCGAGCACGTTTTCCCGCCATTTTCAGGATGGCAAAACACTGTCTAAAAACTCACATGCTGAAGGGCGATGGAAGCGAATCCCTTATTTCAAATTCCTGCATTCGACGTCCTGTTGCTGAGTGATAAGCATCGACCCTAATTGTCCAAATCTAAACCTATCTCCGCTTATTTTCTTTGCCGTGGTCCATTCTCGATTATTGTGTGTACTTTGTTCCTCCAATCTTCATTCGACATTCTGGTTGGTCCATGTCTAGCGGACTGTAATAAAGCGGATAAGAGCATGCAATAAATAAACAGGATATGAGATATACCAACGATCGAAACTTGCTCGGACCTCACAGGTTCATTGCAACGACAGCAGGACGAACCCCAACCAAACGGATCGAAGAACAAGATTCATCCCCTCAGAGCCACACACACACGCAACAAAAATGTACATAACATCATAGGAATACGATTAACATATTTGAACCCCTCATGGACCATGTTTGTGACCTTGAGTTCCAGAATCAAATTATGCCCTATGAGAATCTTTGCACCAAAGCAACGTAATATCAAATCAAAATAAACTCAAACTTAATACCTTAAGAGATATATTTTTCCGAAGCATTGAGTTTCCATTCTGGTAAGGTCTGATTATTTTAACTGACTGAACAAAAAACACTTGAGTGATGATGGCTTTCTAAACCTTACACTCTAACAAATATTATGTCATTGAGAGGAAAGTAAAATCAATGCAATAATACTCTTCAGAATAACTAAGGAAAGCAAAGAAAGAAAGCAAAGTAAAGATGTACTAGGTGCCTTTTAGTAGAATAGCTAAAAGTTTACGAAATTAAAATCAAATCATGCTGTATGTCTAAATCAATGCTCGTCGCCTCAGTTTAATGGATTTTAGGTGAGAACACTGGAAAATTGTGTTGAGGAGAATGAAATGCGGGATAGCACTACCACCCAAGTGTTTATCAGGAGGGAAATATCAATTCAGTCGTAGTTTCACAGAAAATGAACCACCAGAAATTATTTTTCATTTATATTACCACGCTAAATATTCTATTCCTCAAAGTTTGTTCCATTTAAGTAAACAGAATGGACAGTGTGCACAGCATTTCTTGATCTTTAGTTATTTTTCTTAAAAACACTTATGTCAATTTTACTGCGTGCATTATTCTAATATTGTGTCAAATGTTGATTCGTGTGCAGATGTCTTACAGAACTGTAGTATTCATGTCAGAGTCCCACGAGCGTTGCAAATGATAAAATAGTGCCTTATGTGAAAAAATAAACTGATGCTCTTCAAAATTTCACCAAAAAAATATGATGGAGGCCGTTGAATTTCTGATTTGTGATTCATCACAAAATATACACTTTAAATGTCACCTAAAGTTGTTAAATAAGCCATTTTAGCGATCGAATAGAATACGATACGATCAGGTGCGTTGCTTCTGCCCATCTGTCGCTATAAATCATAATACACAATGGCAAGTGACATACTAGATAGATAACGGATGCCTTACTATTACTCTTCCTTGTAGGTAATAATTAAGAAATCTAAGTTGGGTTTTTATCATGTGCCGCAATCTGAGTGCGAAAATAAAATTATTGATGTGAGAGTGTAAAATTATGCGTAAATATATTTAGTTTTCAGGTGCCCATTATCAGAAACAATGTCACGACTAATGCAATTAAGTATAAACAATACGTAAAGTCTCTTCAGGATAATGTTAATATTAGAAAGCCAATGTAGGTGGTAATTTGAGTTAATGGCACAAATCTTGACAGAGGCTGAGATAGAGTCTTTTCATCTAAAAGAATATTTAACACTCTGGTCCCCGGTGTGTTGACCAGCGAATCTCATGGCTCGAGACTTTAAACATTGATTTTAAGTCAAAAAACCGATCTTCTTCCTGCTCAAAAGATGAGCTGTTGAAACAAACTTAGAAGCGTATCAAAATTATTAGAGGAGCCGAGTATGGAATAACTCGCTGTATTCTGGTTAAATTACAGATTACGAATAAATTTTATGCAAACAACAGAGCGATGTTTCTTTAGCAATGACGTTGAGAATGTATCATTCAATCATAGGTTCAACGGTGGAAAAGTAGGTTCACAAAGTATTACACAGAAAAAGTGCACAGCAGTTTTTGTGTCAAAAGAAGTCTGGCGTGTAATCATTCTCTGTCACTTACCCTAGCGGAGGCTTGCCGGGTGCCGTGAATGAATGAAAACTCAGAAAGTTTTCCGAAATGGTATACGCTTGAACAGCATTGACTCCTGCGACAATATACCTTGAGGTAATATTACTCCTTAAATTCATACAATTTTTATTTCGGAAAAAATAATACACCAGCGTCCGTGATTTTCATACTTTTAATAAAAGCGTTTTGCGAAGTATTCCGTAGTAAATTCCTCCACAACCTACGGAAGAATATCATAGCTAAAATATCCAGGACTGAGATTTACCAATTAAAGAATGGTGGCGTGGTAAGGGTGGCCCTAGATGGTGTCAACTGAAATATAGCACTCAACTAGGGTCAAGGAACATTTGTCTGAACATTAAACCGGTCGTTTTGAGCCATCGGACGGTGATATACACATTTTCGAAATTTCCCATCCTATTACTCATCAAAATTTATCGCTAAATAGGAGCACACATATCCTTAAACTCGACGCCTTTGAGAACTTATAATGCAAATGGAACGAGGCGGTAAATCTTGATGAATAGCAATAATTTATACCCGCAAACGTTTTTCTGAAGAGACACTGGTCTGTAGCAATCTTAATGGCTCGATAAATAAAGTTACGTTTGTAGAATATCACTTGCCCTTACGCACGCTGTCGCACGTAATTACGACACTGATTACATTTTTAGCAGCAATGATTCTCCCGCGTAAAAAATTGTAAGACTATCTTTTCAAAGAATCATTTTAAGGAAGAAACATTTTGATGAGAAATATGCAATATGTAACGAAGAGACGCTCAAATCTGTCCTTCCATGAAAGAGCTCAATCCGACGTGGACGTCTTTAAGACTGACCAGTATACAGGTATGCATAGAAAATAAGTTTACAAAAAATCTTTTAACATAGTGCAAAAATGTCTCAACTTACAATTATTCCTTTTTGCCGAAATTTTTGAAGTTCCATTCCCTAGGAATTCTAATTCCATTCCTACACTTCAAGACATCTCCTCTCTCTCTCTCTCATAACATTGCGTCATTCTTCCCTTTTCAAGAAATCCTTATCCACACACTCACACGCCGATCGCATCACTGAAATGAAATTCAAAAATAGGTTACATAAAAGTCCAAGCACTTTAGAATGTGCGTGAAAAAACTTTACATATTCATTATATAATTCGCCTTCAAAAGATTGCCATACCACGCATAATAAGGGCATTGAACGTTAAACGCAGTTTATTTGCTGCAATAAAAACATTTATTCAGTTACGTTTTAAATCAAAATACTTGCCAGTCATTGAGCATCGGAGGGTGAAAATGCGTAATGAATTGTTTACCCGACAGCAGTCGTATAAAGAAGCTATGAGTGTTCGAAACACGGAATTCATCGTCACTAATCGAGCAATTTCCCTCAAAGAAAGAGCATTCAACTCAGGTCTGATCCAGAGAGAGGCTCATAGTAAAATAGGGCGAAATGCACTGGAGGACTTAGCACCCAGTGACCTTGACCTTTTACTTGGAACGCGTACGCTCAAGCAATTTTAATCGTCACCGCTTTCTTTCGACAAACGTTAACACGCGTAGGACTCCGGTTCTTTAAAGGTTAATTAATATTTTAGATTATCCTTTAAATGAGTATGGAAGCAAAATACGTTGATATTTGACGGGTAAAACCCTTAAAAAAGTACCAGCATTCAAAAATCTCGGGCGAAAAGAACGTAAATGCAGTGGTCAGACTATAAATATTTAGTTAAGGTGACTTTGGAGTAGAAAATAGATTGAGAATTGGTTCCCTGGCATAAAAAGAATAAATCAACAATCTTAGCGAAGAAAATTTTCAAGGCCTTATAGCGTCGCGTACCGCAATCTCTCCGTCTTCTCGGCATTAATTATATTTTGAAAGCAATCTAAATTCACTATTTCCCATTTCATTTTTTCCAATCTAAATTCACTATTTCCAATTTCATTTTGAATTATGATGTAATTTAACTTTTCCCTAGCAAACATGAAACAGATCATGTACTAGCAATCGCGCGAAAAATCAGTCGACACTTGTGTGTTCCGTATTGCGAGGGAATTGATATATCCGTCGCTTTCGCAATAATAATTATAGAATTACCTCGAACTGAAAGAATTACTCTTTTTCACAAGTGCAGCCCAGAACATAAGGCTACCACCATTAACCATAAAAGGCGCGAATATAACATAAGTAATCACTCACCTCCATTCCGCACGACGACACGTGATCGTCTGAACGGATTAGTTAATCGAAGAAATAGCAGGTGGCCAAAACCGTTGGATGACGTCATTTTTTCAAATTTGAAAATGTGCCATTAAGTTGAACGTTAAAAAGTAAATTAAATCTGCATAAAAAATTTCCATTAAAATTTTGGTAATGTAATTTTAAAACAATTTTATCTTTATTAATTATGATTTTTAAAATTCAATTTTATAATTTAGTTTAGTATTTAAACTAACCGCCATAGTATGATCTATTACAGCTAGATGGCGCCAGGGGATATAGATGAAGATTTCACAAGCAATCTCAGGATGCTGATTACGACACGGTCGAAGTCACGTCATTGCACAGGGACGCGTACGTGAGAAATAGCGGATCGGATCTTGGCCCTTGGTCCATCATTCGCTTCTCCCGGCAAGAATTCTTACTGTCCTCACTCCTGGTAAGAAGCATAATTCTTTCCTCTTGAATATGTCTCGGCTACTTAATATTTGACAGAGTTTACGAACGCTCACTGAGACGATACTCCTCTGTTAAACACATAAAATCACAGGAAATTCGGAAGTCACTCTGGCGGCGCGAATCGTCGTTCTGTGGATGTTATGAAACGCTTTAGTTGACCAAAGTCTGATGGACCCGCAGGGAAAATTAGAAAGGTGCTAAGGTCATGGGTGTCTTGTGAACTCGGGCGAAGGGCCACTATCCGAGCCCAGGAACTCCTGGAATACTATACGCAGTGAAATCGAAAACATCACTCTTTCCCAAGATTAAACCAATCGGCACCAAGTAACAATGTGACTGCATCCCATGTCAGCTTTCAATCACTGCCCACCTACGGTTCAAATCCGCACCGACCACTGTTATATTTTAAAAATGTAGGAACGGTTAGTCCGTGGAGAAGGCGCAATTTATAACAAAGCACTGCTTGACAGACGTTCCTTCGAAAAACAAAGGAAGGACCCTCCAGACTCTTCCAGCTGCTATACGTGGAAGTGACTAAGCGGAAACTAAACATTGAATAAAGCAGGACGAAATTCTTTCCCTCTCAGCACATAGCTCGAGAATTTAACAGCTGAATATCGGCATTTTACTGACGAGGTTTTAAGGAAAACTTGGCGCAGTATAATTTCGTCAACGGCTTCATTTCCCTTTCCCTGCCAGCCTGAAATCTTTTCCACGGGACATGCAACGAACCTCCTTGAGGTGACTGTGAACACATTAATCCTTATTGTTTTTTCGTATGTTCTTGTGCGTCTAGATGTGGCTCGTTTTAGCGTCCCTGGTGTGCCCCATGTTTTTAACGCGAGAAGGACTTTGAGTAATGCGTGTTCTATGTGGAGGGAATAAATAAATGACGCCAATTACTTAGAGCACAAAGCTGAGTTGTTTACATCAAAACGTTACCATTTTCATTGGACTTAAAAGTCCATAAAAGACCCTAAATATTTTGTTTAGACGTTCTTTGCCCTTGTTTTTTTTACCTATTTCAGTGGCCTGAGTGATGCGAGCGAAATTATATTCTTGGAGAAGTGTCCAGCTAAGAAAGTCCCTTTCACCCAGAAGAAGGAATGTAGCCGGAAGCACAGCCCAAAAAAGGAGGAATTGAATTGGCTTGATTTTTCCGGGAATGCAGTGATACAACCATTCATTCCGAGAATACAAGGACGGGAGTGACTGTAAGTTCATTCATTCGCCATGTTCCTCAATGTTTGGTGAAGTTGTATTCCACGCACACTCTTCTCCATGCTCCAGTATAAGGGTACCCACTCTCAACATCAACCTAGTATTCTTTCTGTAAATTCTAATCCGTAAAAAGTGCGCTGCCTTCTCCATTTGTATAGGATTCACGTACTGGGCTAAAATCTTAGGTTTTCGTAGGCGCTCGTGACGGGCCGACTCGATCAGATTTCCGACTTTGACGGTGGAAGGCCTTCACGTCTCTCGCAAATGAAAAGACCTAATTGTTCTTCGCAAGAACTGCTATTCCTAAATCCGTGCTGGTTGTGGGTTAGTAGTTTCCCACTATCAAGAAATATCATAGTGTTAGAGACAATAATGGGTTCCAATATTTTAAAAGAGATCGATGGAAACGGAATGGGTCGGTAATTGTATATGGCTGCAAAGGTTATCGCGGCGGTGGTTTGAAGGATTCTGCATTATCGGGTATAACCGCGTAGTAGTTTGATGCTGACAACAGTTTCGCCGAAGTTGCATTCGCCGTATTCAGGTCGAAGATGAGGGACTCGGTTTTTTTCAGTTTCAGTTTTAAAAGGTCTTTATTTCCGTCCTTTATTCCGTCTTTATTGTTTTAATTATGTTTCAATTTTTTTATAAACTCTTTTAAAACTGCTTTACGAAAATAAAGACTTTTTAAAACTGAAACTGAAAAAAAACCGAGTCCCTCCATTTTGACCTGAATACGGCGAATCCAACTTCGGCGAAACTGTTGTCAGCATCAATCAACGACGCGGTGAAACCCGATAATGCAGCATCCGGGTCGGTTATTGGTTGGTTTATCCCAATCGCCGCCTTTATAGATTGGAGTTATATGGACTAGCTTCCAGTCGCGAAGCACTGAGCCTTCTTCCATCGATTTTAGAAAAACAATATGTAAAAAAGGGGCAATGTCTTCAGCTAATTCCTTTAATATTCTAGTAGATATTTCTTCCGGACCAGGTGCTTTGTTTGCTTTAACACTACGAAGCTGGTCAACTATTCCCTGCTTGATCAGTGTTATATCGCCCATGTGTTCCCCGGGTGGGTGTGGAGGATCGTTTGGTGCGTTTGTGTTTTTATTGTAGATGCCCTGGAAAACCATTTTTGTCTTAAGGTCCATAGCCAACTTGAATTTGCTCACGAAAAATGAATTTCGTTTCAATTTTCTTACGTGACCATTTATTTACTGCCGTACTCACAGTATTTTCCTTCTTTGATTTCCAATGAGTTTTGATATCAGTTTAATTTCAAATATCAACGTCGGGAAGTTCAAATGCTCCTCCTTTTGGTGGTATCAATAGGGTGGCCAGTCTAAGTAATTTGGGCTTGTCCCGCCAAGTTTGTACGATTCCTTTTTTCAATTGAGTAATGTCGCTGATTTTCACCCACAAAAAGGGGAAAATATGTAACAGCACCACCACCATGAGAAGGTTCACCCACTATGAGAGGTTGTAGTGTTGTTTCTGAATACAGATTTGTTGTAGAAGCAATGCTAGTATTATCTTAGGGACGAGCGCCTACTTCGCTCATATAGTTTTTGAATACAGGCCTATACATTTTTTCCAATTCCCAATATCGATTCCACATTTAATACTTACATGGATTTAATCTCTCCAGAAGTGGACTCAAAACTACGAATGCACTTCTCTCTCATGCCGCTAATCAGCTCAGGCGGAAATTAAGATCAAAGATATTTTTAATAGTTTTTGCTAAATTAAATGAGCAATATATGAACAATAACCTGAAATATTAATGTTTTTGGCGTTGATTCAATCAATGATATTTCTATGTCAGTTTCTCATTAAGCTTGAGGAATTCCCGAAACCCAGTTTACTTTCAGCTGATATATAAAATATAGTTTTTGGTTATGATTTGTCAATATACGGTTTCATTTTATTGAAGAAAGATCCTCAAATATAATTGCATTTAAATTTAGGTTTAAATATTGTGACATATGGTCAGTAAACTGACAAATACCTCCATAAAGCCACATTCCCATTTGGATCAACAAAAATCTGCTTTTAAAAAGTCCGCTTAATATATGGCATCATTGCGGGGTACATTCGATTCGGAAAATTAGTGTTTCCGGCTGCTGCCGATAGACACCAGCGCCTGTGCCGCGGAAGCTATTGTGGAATGCATTGTGAAGGTGAATGTGGATTAGGTTATTTTATTAAGTTAGGCCTATCTAGGAGGAGGGAGCTGATGACAGGGACACAGAGTAAGGATATGAAGAAAAGACTCGTAAAAACCTTCATATGGAGCATAGCTATGTACGGCGCGGAAATGTGGTCATTAAAGCAGGAGGATAGACTGCGGATAGTTGCTTTTGAAATGAGGGTGTAAAGAAGGTGAAATGGACCAAAAGGAAAACAAATGAGGAAGTACTAGTTATGATGGGCATAGAGGGGGGTTTGTTGGGAGAAATCCTATGGAAGCAGGAAAAATGGATGAAGGGCGTATTGACTGGCACTGGTATGCTGAAAACTGTAATAGAGGGGAGAATGTTAGGCAAATGAGGAAAGGGCAGGAACAGGATAGGGATGTTGGATGGGATGAAGGGAGGAAAGAAGAGAAGTACTCAAGAGATGAAGAGGGACCTGATGTAGACTAGGTTTCTGGATTGTTTTTTGTTTTGTTAGAAGTAATAAGATATTTATTTGGTAGTTGTGTCCATCCAAAAACCTACCTTAACCGGTAGATTACCTAATAATAATATTCATAAATAAATTTGGATGGAGAGCAAGGCAAATTAATGCTTATGGGATGATCAGTTTAGGTTCAGGAAGGGGATAGGCAAACATGATGCCATAGTAGTGATGATATCCCTATGTAAGGGACATATAATCAACGTGTATATTCCTAATAAATTTTACGAATTCAATTGAGTAAATTCAGTGTATGTAATAAATGTATTGCAAAAAATAGGAGTAAAATTAGGAGGTATAAGTGAGGTATCCACAACATGTACATGTCTCACACTGCTCAAGTACGAATGTTGGGAATATGTGGGCAATGTAACAAAAAATTAGGCATTTTTAGAGGAGTTCTGGGTGAATGTGATGAAAATGTCAAAGATAAATGTTATCTTTTGCTGGTGAGGCCTTGTCTAGAATAATATGCTGCTCATATATGGGATTCTCACGAAGTTGGATTGATATCCCCATTGGATCGCGATAAGCGTAAAGGAGGTAGAGTTGTAAAACGTTCAAATTGAGTAGCTTCAGGCATGATGTGGTGCAAGTCGAACATAATGCATAACTGATCGTAGCACTTTTCCACTTGATAAAATTTCCTTATTTTACAACCAAGTATTGATGCCTTACGGTATTGTAGGACCTAACGATAATGTAATACATTGAAACCCGGTCGTAAAATTAAAAAAATGTATCAAGTGGAAAAGTGGTACGATCAGTTTATTAGGTTAGATTACAGACCAAATCTCTGGCATAAATTGGAAGGACATCCCTTTAGCGGTGATGTTGAAAATGTAATATTACCCCCATTCTACTACAGTGAGAGAGATGATGTTAATAAAAATAGAGAGATTAAGCGTAGAACAGACGGATTTACGATGTCTTTTTTTCCACGAACGAGAGGGGATCATAATAATATTGTCGACCGCGGTAGGCTCATTTTCGGGAAAAAATAATTACCCTGCCACACACCCTGGCGTTGCCTTGCAGAATATATAAATAAATCTCAATGTAGTGATACCTTCTTGAGCCCGCGGCACTATCCATGTACACCTACGTCATTTATGGTGTCTAAATAAAGTGTTGATGAAGATAACTCTCGTATCTAGCAAAACTCTACCGCTTTCTCTCCGCGACTTTTCCTTTTCATTAAACCTTTTTAACATCTCTTCCTCCGTCTTCAACCGCGTTCCTAACCTCCATTATTATCAAATGTTTTCGGCCGGGAATATCCGCAATTAGCTCATTTATATAATCGTATATGACATTGACTTCTTTTTCCCTGCTTTTTCTCGGTGTGATGTAGCTTGTAATAATAACCACTCTCATTAAAATACAAAATTATGACAATTTTCAGTGTAATTAATTACAGTACGATCGATGTCATCGTTGAAGGGGAATGGATTTTCGCAAACTGTAGCCTGGACCTATAGAATGACCAAGTTCGTCGATTCAGCTTTTACTTCTCCCGATGTAATTCAATCGGTTCTTGCTATTTGCTTACTACGCTTTGTTCTCTCTTTTTGCCTGATGTCATTTCATAACCCCTTCCCGGCTCTCTTCTCCTCGGGCGTAGACTACTCTGTAACTATCCCTAATGTAATCTGCACTATCCTTCCATCTAATCTCGTATAGGCCTAAAATACTTACATTTCCTCTCTCCATCTCTCGCTTAATGTTTTCTAATCATTCTGTCCTCCACATCGTCCTAACATTCCAAGTTCCTATTCTAACTAGCTTACTTCTCTTCAGAGGGTTCTATGCTTTTGCTCTAACGTCCATTTAAGTCTTGTTTTGTTAGATGAAAGCAACACCTGCGTACAAAACTATATCCACATGGCGTATACACTCATGGAAAAATCCCTACCCCATACACGCATGCAAACACATCCACTGGCATCCGAGAAACAATTGCACCCCAGGATGCAGCATGGAATCCATCCAACAACGCGAAAGCAAGAATACGAAAAGCAAGAATGCGAATCTCCACCACCACATGAACATACAACATAAAACGCTCTCCTCCCAAAGGACACAGGTAGGGAATTTGAACCAACGCTTTAGGGAGCGGGAAGGCCTCCCACGGCGAGGGATGCAAGGGGAAACCCAAAACAGACAATGGAAGGTACACCACTAAATGGCACTCAAATGCGATCATGCGGGAAGGATTTTGAAAGCAACCCACACGATGAACAGAACCCTAATGTGGTCATTCGGAAAGAATGGGTTATGATAACAAAACACACGAGGTTAGTGAAAGTGCATGCGATTGAGTAGAACTAACTATTCCCTAGACGCGGAGGGTGGCAAGTGGAATATTTGCCATCAATAACCCTTCACTTCTCACTAAATTCTGCCAACAATACGTCAAATGAATTCCAATTTTTTATATGATTGCCCGCAGACTTTACGTATGGGAGTCCCCAAAGCTGTCTTTAATGAATGTAACGCCTAGGTATTTTACCGTATCAACTACTTCTAGGTCAACTCCAGCCAATTTGTAGACAAATCCCGTTGATCTTTAAAGAAATTTACCACCGAACTTATATTAAGATAGAATGACAATCCCCATTCAGAGCACCATTTAGTAATGCAATCTAAATCCTGCGCTAGAATGAAACGATCCTCATCGCCAGATATCTCCCAATAGATCACCGTGTCATCCGCGAACACCCTAATCTTACTTTTAAGATTTCTACTAACATGTGCGCTTAAGTAATAGATGTATATTAAGAACAGAATACGCCCGAAGTCATATCTCTATCCGTTGAGCAGAACCCATCCCTGACTACTATTTGTTTGCGATTCGACAAGAAGTCTCTAATCCAATTAATAATTTTCTCAACGATTCCAGGCATTTAAGTTTGTGTAACAATTTATTGTGTGGGACTTTATCGAATTCTTTTTTGTAATCTATGAATACTGAATCGACTCCTGTGCTGTTTTCTCGCGATCCAAGTATATCATGAATGAAAAGGCCTGGTTGTGTTTCGCAAGATCTGCTTTTCCGAAATCCGTGCTGGTTGTGGATTAGTATATCCCTAATCTCAAGAAATTAAATGTTAGTGACAATAGTGCGTTCCAATATTTTACCAAAGATCGATGTCAAGGAAATGGATCGGTAATTGGTTGGTTTATCCCTCTCGCCGCCTTTATAGATGGGAGATGTAAGGGGAATCGAGATGGTGCGGTAGCTATTGTACTGGCTTCTCACCCAGAGGGCCCGAGTTCACATGCCGGCGGTCTTGAATACTTTTCAGTGGTATCTCGATACCTTTTTGAGGTACTTTGGGAGGGCACTTTGAGTGAGTACGCCGTCCGTCGGATGGGACTTTAAACTTCGGACCCCTTGGCGCCTTTCATCATTAGAGTAGACTTATGCTGACACCGGGTTTCTCTCCACCCTTCATACTTTCCTGTCCATCCCTAATGGCGCCAATGACCTCAGCTGTCCGTCGCCTCCCCTAAATACTACTTCTGCTCCTGGGGCTATATGGACTAGCTTCCAGTCACGAGGTACTGAGCCTTCTCCCATCGATTTTTGAAAGACAATATGTAAAAACGGGGCAATGTCCTCAGCTAATTCCTTTAATATTCTAGCAGGTATTTCTTCCGGACCAGGTGCCTTGTGTGCTTTGATACTACGGAGCAGATGTACTATTCCCTTCTTGGTCAGTGTAAGATCGCTCATGTGTTCCCCGGGTGGGTGTGGAGGATCGTTTGGTGCGTTTGTGTTTTTATTGTAGACGCTCTGGAAAAAATGGTTTAAAATATTTGCCTCATTCACGCTATCTATAATAATTTCTCCATTTTCCGTCGTCAAAGATTGAACAGTTGGACCTTTACCCTGTATTTCCCTAACATTGGACAGGAATAACTTTGGATTTTACTCAAGATATTTGCTCAGCATTTTAGATTTAAAAGAGTGTAGTGCTCTGCGCATAATACTTTTCGTCTGACTACGACACCTTTTTAGTTGTTGTTTGGATGCATTAACATAAACTATATCGTCAAATTTTAAACTCTTTTTGAATTTTGAATGTAACTTTCTGTGCCTCTTAATGCCTCTCTGACTTCCCGGTTGTACCATCTAGGTCCCTTACTGTCGCATTAGAGTTTGGATGGGATGTGCGTCTTCATTCCTTCGCGTAAAATAATTAAGAAATATTTCCTAGTGTTCTCTGTATTGGTTTTCAGTGTTTTTTTGTTGTGTTATGGCAATTTTATTTTTAAAATTCTCTTAGTCCGTTAAAATTTGCCTTGTTGTATTGGTATATTTTGCCCTTTTCTTTGTTTATTTTGTCGAACTTAGTTTCAACTCTGCAAAAGTAGCCTTTTGTCACTGATTCCGTCCATTATTTCAATGTTTGAAATGATTTCGGGAATTAAAGTCGCAAAGATATCTAGTATGTTGTGGCCCCGTGTTGGTGATTTAACACTGATCCAAGGAGTGTTATGTGAATATATGAAGGAGTTCTTGGCATGCATCTCTGTTTTTGGCAGATTTTCCTATGCAGTACGTATCCCAGTCAATTGACGGTAGATTTGTGTCACAAGCGATTATAATAATACTGTTGTTATGTCTTCTGCTAAGAGTGGATATATGTTCGTCAAACTTGTGTAGGACATCTGCGTTAGAATCTGGGGCTCTATAAAATGAACACACGAATAGGCTTCTGCCGTTGTAGTCCTTAATGTTGCACCAAACGCTTTCTATGTCATTTACGTCGCATTCATTTCGTTGGCTACTAAGATGTGACTTGACTGCAATGAATACTCCCCCACCCAACCTATTTGGTCTGTCCCTTCTGTAAATTGTGGAACCGTTTGGAAAAACCCCATTGTTTGCTATATCTCCCGTGAGCCAACTGAGGTGAGGGGTGACTAACAAACAAAATGTGATATAATTCATTATAAATTGATAAGAAATATTAAATATGGGAGGCTACATCACGAAAATATACTGGAAGTATTTACAAAAATAGGTTAAAAGTTGTTTGCGAAAAATAAAGTTTGCGACCATTATAATTATTGGGTAAAGCAATTATGCAGACTCAAATCAAAATAATAATTTCTCCGACTCAACTCGTACCGTCTTCGCCCCGTATTTTAGAAAAAAAACGCCTAAATCCACTAAGTGACCTGTCACACTTGTGTTCCTATCATAACAATTTTAAACGAATCTAGCGGATTTTCTCTGGACTTTAGCTAATTCTTTTTGCCAAATTTTCTCCCGAAGATCCCAAATGCATGCGGTATATTTAAAATGGTGTCTAACTGGAGCAATAGAAAACTTCTCTTAAAATCACTCATCAGAATTCTCAACCACACGTTTATAGCAGATTCGCATATTGTCCTGATACATGCTCCGAAAGAACTCCCACCAAGCACTTAACGTGATTGGCCGTAGATAGCACTTAGCAAGCACCGGCCACTGACGTAGCACTGATCTAAAAATATCAAATAAGCAGGATGGTGCGACGGATGAAACTGTCAAAGAGTGGGTAAGATGAAGTTTATTCTCCTAATGAAAATATGATGAAGACCCCTTGAGATTTGGTTAAAACAGCGGCAGAAGATCGTTGGGAATTGGCCAGGACAAAACCTGAAGAGAGATAATGTAAGTAGAAAAAAGGCCTGGGGTATAAAGGCCAGATAGCCATCAGAGAATGAGTGGCATAAGAGGTAAGTGTGGAAAGGGGATGAAGGGAGGGAAGAGGGTGGGCGTTAGGGATGGAGGAAGGGAGGGAAGAGGGTGGGCGTTTAGGGTGGCAGGAGGGAGGGAAGAGGGTGGGCGTTAGGAAGGGAGGGAGGGTGGGATAGAGGGAAGAGGGTGGGCGTTAGGGAAAAGGGTGGGCGTTAGGGAGGGAGGGAAGAGGGTAGGCGTATGGGAGGGAGGGAAGAGGGTGGGCGATAGGGAGGTGGGGAAGAGGGTGGGCTATAGGGAGGGAGGGAGGGAAGAGGGTGGGCGTCAGGGAGGGAGGGAAGAGGGTTGGCGATAAGGAGGATGAGAAGAGTATGGGAGTTTGGGAGGGAAGGGAGAGGGTGGGCGTTTGGGAGGGAGGGAAGGGAGAGGGAGGGAAGAGGGTGGGCGTTAGAGAGGTAGGGAAGAGGGTGGGCGTTAGGGAGGTAGGGAAGAGGTAGGGCGATAGGGAGGGAGTGAGGGAAGAGGGTGGGCGTTAGGGAGGAAAGGAAAAGGGGGGCGTTAGGATTGGAGGAAGGGAGGGAAGGGGTTTGGCGTTAGCTAGGGAGAGAGGGAAGAGGGTGGGCGTTAGGGAGGGAGGGAAGAGGGGGGGCGTTACTGAGGGGGGGAGGGGAGAGAATTTGCGTAAGAGAGGGAGGGGGGTAGAGGGTGTGCGTTAGGGTGGGAGGGAGGGAAGAGGGTAGGCGTCGGGGAGAAAGGGGGGGAAACGGTTTGGCGATAGGGAGGGAGGGTGGGAAGAGAGTGGGCGATAGGGGGGGCGGGAGGGAAGGAAGAGGATGAGCGTTAGGGATGGAGGGGAGAGGGTTGGCGTTGAGGAGTGAGGGAGGGAAGAGGGTCGGCGTTAAAGAGGGAGGTAGGGAAGAGGGTGGTTGTTAGGGAGGGAGGGAGGGAAGAGGGTTGGCTTTAGGGAGGGAGGGAGGGAAGAGGGTGGGCGTTAGGAAGGGAGGGAGGGAAGGAAGATGGTGGGCTTTTTCCACGTTTCAACAAGCATCTTCAGGTCTTTGACCTGAAGATGCTTGCTTAAACACGGGCGAAACTGTTGTCAGAAAAACAACCAATGCGGAGACATTCCGAGAATGGAGGATCTTTCATCTGAACGCCGCGAAAATCTACGATCCAATATTACCTTATAAATATTCAGTTACCTTAACAAAATGCAACCCAACAGTCTACTCTACAAAAAGCCCTTCTTCATTTCATCGTACTTCCTTCATCCAGTCCAATATCCCTATTCTATTCCTGCCCTTTCCTTGTCTGGGTAACATTCTCCCCTTTATCACAATCTTCAAAATCTCCCTGCCAATCAATATGCGCTTTATCCATTTTTCCTGCCTACTTATGATATCTCCCTACAGTTGAATCTCCTAGGGTGGGCGTTAAAGAGGGAGGTAGGGAGCGGATGCGGACTGTGCATTAGTATTTAGGAGTAACTTTGCTGAAAATATAAATTGTAACAAAATATTAAAGATGCAAGTACTTTCTGTTTGACCGACGACCCTTACAAATTCATGTGGAGAATGAGCTTAACCTGTTAGAGAGGCATCGCAATAGGAGACTTGAGGGTAACGGTTATGATTCTAATCCATTTTTTACTACTACTGGCTTGTTGGGAATGTAATTACTGCTTTCTGATAGTATTTATAGTATTATAATGGTTGTTCCATTACCATAATGCATCATTTCAGTAATTTTTACGCTTTTCTAGAAATGTACCGACCCAGGCAGGTGCATGCCTTGTTTTCGAGGCTGCGCAGAGGAGGTCATGACGGTAGTGGTACCGAGTTCGATTTGTGTTACAAACATTACAATAAATGGCGGATACATATCGACGGACCAACACCATTAAAAAGCACTGTCATGGATGCGAGAATAATAAATATAAGTAAACCGACCTTATGAACTCGCTATTTTAAATCCGTAAGGCTCAGGAGGTGGTGTCCTGAGTCTGAGTCCTGAGTGAGTGTCCACCCCGCCGCGCTACAGTTCGCGGAGGGGAGAAAAGAGGGAGGCTAGGAAGAGGGGAGGGGCCGGGAGCCCGGCTTCGGCTCGAACCGCTCCCCCTCAGCTCGATTCGAATATGCCGCCGCTGCGTTTTTTTCATTGTGCTCTTGTTTTAAAGAAAACTCAATATTGATGGCAGCATAGGCGGTCATGCGATCCAAAATGACGGACCTTATAAGCCCCGCCTACTGTGCCAGTCCATACCTTTTCCTGCTTCTCTTTAGACACCACAAAAGACGCAGGTGTACATGGAAAATGCCTCAGAAAGATATCAGCTGGATTACTACCTTGATCAAAAAGTTCCCGGAACAACCACCGTGTGGCGCTCCCATCGTTCCGATTTGAGTTCTGTTTTTTTGTTAAATTGGTACATCTGTTGTTGATATTCCCTTTAAATCTTAGTGTCATAACTTGACATTTGCAAAAGTTACGTAGCCAAGAGTACATCTATCTCTGTGTGTGTTGGCGATTTTTTACAATTGCAGAAATGGATTTAAATTTGCAACAACGAACTTGTATTAAATTTTGCGTAAAAAACGGATTTAGTGGCGCACGGACGTTGGAAACGTTGGAAAAGTGTTTCGGCAACGATTCTCTAAAAAAAACGGTCGTTTACCAGTGGCACGAGCGGTTCAGAAGTGGTCGTGAGTCAATCGAAGATGATGAACGCAGTGGCAGACCATCGACATCGAAAGTCGGTGAAAAAATTGATAAAGTAAAAGAAATGTTGGTCAATAACCGCAAATTAACCATCAGAGAAATAGCGGAGGACTTGAACATTGCCTATGGATCCGCCCAAGACATTGTGGTTAATGATTTGGGTTTCCGTCGTGTAGCAGCAAAGTTGGTGCCAAAAGACCTCAATTTCATGCAAAAAAGAGACCGTGTTGACGTCGCAAAAGACACGATTTGCGAGGCTGAATCCGATCCCACATTCATCAAAAGGATCATTACTGGAGACGAGACGTGGGTTTATGAGTACGACACGCAATCCAGACATCAGGCAAGTGAATGGCGTTCACCAAATGAGCCGAGACCAAAAAAAACACGTCGTTTTCAGTCAAAAAAGAAGGCAATGCTGACGGTTTTCATGGATTACAACGGTGTAGTGCATCATGAATTTTTGCCAGAAGGCCAGACAGTAAACAAAGAGTATTATTTGGGCGTTATGAGACGTTTGCGTGAAGCAATTCGCCGAAAGAGACCAGAAATGTGGGCAGAAAACTCGTGGATTTTGCACCATGATAACGCACCGTCGCACAGTGCTATCATTATTCGTAATTTTTTGACGAAAAATGCAACAAATACCATCCAACAGCCACCGAATTCACCTGATTTGGCTCCCTGTGACTTCTTTCTGTTCAATCGAGTTAAAAAACCATTACGGGGAACGCGTTTTAGCAGCCGAGAGGAAGTAATGGAAAAATCGCAGGAAGCACTGATGGACATACCGAAAACCGAATATAAAAAATGTTTCGAGGATTGGATCAAGCGCTGGCATAAGTGTGTTGCAGTCGATGGGGATTACTTTGAAGGGGACAATATAGATTTAGATGAATAAACTTGTATTTTTAATTTTCTGAATAAATTCCGGGAACTTTTTGATCAAGGTAGTATGTTCTGGTCAAACACAAGTTTAGGAACAGCGTGATAAACTCGTTTAGCTTCCCGGGAGTGGATGCGGACTGTGACCACAATGTATTAATATGAACTTTGGCGTCCGTTTCAAAAAGATAAGGAAGGGACGGCGGGTTAGTAAAAGGAATGTAGAATCATTTGAATAGAAAGGAGTACAAACAAGCGGTGGAGGTAATCATGAGGGATGGCAAAGAGCTAAGTACTGTCGAAGAAAAAATGGAAAGTATCAAGAAAGGGTTCTCGAAGGCCGAAAAAAACCGATGGATCGGCGGAAAATATGGAAGAATGTATATTCGGAGTTAGGCAAAATGAAGTACAAGGAATTGAACAATAAATTGAAGCGAGCAAAAAAAAGGAAGCATGGTGGAAGACGCAGTGCGAGGAAATGGAAAGTCTGCAGAGGACGGGTGAAATCGGTGCGCTGTACAGCAAAGTTAAATCTTTATCGGAAAGTAAGAACTGAAGATCCATGCGAACAGTAAGAGATAAGGCGGGTAAGATAATAGTGGACACAGGAAAGATCCAAGAGAGATGAAAAGAATATATCGAAGAACTGTATAGTAAATAACTTCGACAAAAAAATTTAGACATTGAAAAAGAATATGACGTAGAGGAAGATAGCTTAGGCCCAGGCATACAAAACGATGAGATAGAAAGGACATCTGGCCGGAAGACTTCGTGAGATCAGTTTCAGTGCCTATTCCGAAAAAGGTAAAGGCTAGATCATGTGAGGACTACAGGACGATAAGTTTGATATCCCACGCGGCTAATGTGGTTCTCAGGATCATAAAAAAATGGATAGAGAATAGGTCAAATGTTTACTTAGGAGATAGATGATGAGTTGGGGTTTAGGACGCGTGATGCCATTGCAGTAATGAGATTATTAATCGAAAGGAATATGAAATACAACCAGCCTGTTTTGTAGATTTCGAAAAAGCGTTTGATAGAGTAAATTGGGGAAAACTAATGGGTGTATTGCCGAAAATAGGAATAGATTGGGGGGGAAAGGAGGCTAATCGGCAACCTGTACATGTCTCAGGCTGTTCAGGTGCGGGTGGGGAATGGGGAGTCTGGATGGGCAGTGTTAGGAAGAGGTGTAAGGCAGGGTTGCCCATTATCACCGTTGCTGTTCAACCTGTATGCAGAGGAGGAGGCATGGGAAGAACTGGAGGTAGGGATAAAAGTGAGCGGGGAATTTGTAAAATCAGTTAGGTTTGCTGATATCCAAGCTTTAGTTTGTCAGTCAGCCAAGGGGTGGCAAGCATGGAATTGGAGGTTCAGTGCGAAAGGTATGGGATGAGAATCAATATTAAGAAAACAAAGGTTAAGCGATTTTCTAGAAATAAAATGGCTAAGCTAAACATTAAAATAGGAGAGCAAAATCTAGCGCTGGTAGAACAGCTTATGTATTTTTGAAGTGTTTTTGACCAATACGGTCAAAAAAAAAGTAGGGGCGTAAGGTGAAGAATTGCGCTAGGCAAAGTCTTTCACGAGGAGGAGGGAGTTGATGACAGGGACGTTGAAAAATGATATTAGGAAAAGAATCGTAAAAACTTTGGCATGGAGCGTAGCTATGTACGGGGCGGAAACGTTACCATTGAAGCAGGAGGAGAGACGTAGATTGGAGGCTTTTGAAATTTGGGTGTGGAGAAGAATTGAGAAGGAGAAATGGACAGAGAAGAAAACAAACGAGGAAGTTCTTGGTATAGTGGGCTAATAGAGGGGTTTCTTAAAAGAAATCTTTTGGAGGCAGGAAAAGTGGATGAAGGGGTCATTGACTGGCAGTGGGATGTTGAAGACTGTGATAGAGGGAAGAATGTTGGGCAAATGAGGAAAGGGTAGGAAAAGGATAGGGATGATGGTCTGGATTAAGGGAGGAAGAAAGTACTCAGAGATGAAGAGGGACCTGATGTCGAGTAGGAATATTTATTTAGGAGCTTAATGCATCCATATACCTACCTTAACCGGTAGATTGCATAATAATAATAATAGTAATACCCTGTGCGTAGGTCACGGTAGTCCGGTAGGTAGAGCCTTGAATTACTGACTGGAGGGCCCGGGTTTGATACCCGGGTAAACCTCCCTGGGCAACTGAAGCTCATAAAAATATTGGAATTTGCATTGATTTTGAATTGTGCAAAACACGTGTTTTTGTGATATTTCCACAGAAACTCCTCGTTTTTATTCATTTTTCGTGTTTTCGATGAAATCGCGTATTTTCTATCAATATTTTCTTTCAAATATATCCAACGCAAATGTTTTATACTACGTCAACAGAAAAGTTCTCGTTTTTATTCTTTTTCGATGACATCCTGTATTTTCTATTTTGAATATTTGAGTTATGAAATTATTGATGCTTGTTTGTTATTTCATTACTTTGATTTGAATTTTGGATCGGCCTTATTCAAGTATACTCTTAATTGAAACACTACTTAAACTTCAAGTAAATTTGATATGTTGATTTGACTTTCAGCTGAGAATAATTGACTTTGACTGAGTTATGCCTACAAAGGCATATTAGAATAATATCATTTGGGAATGATTATTAAATTTGATGGCAGTAGAGCTGGAAAATGACTCCCATGTATCTTGTTGGCAATGACGAAGGTAGATGCATATCCCTTGACTAGTCTCCAATTGCTTTTTTGTTGAAAATTGCATGTGTTATGACAAGTTTTCAATATAGTTTAATGTTGTTATTTCTTGGTTATTTATTGCACTTTCAGTAATTTCTTTTTTTATTGTAATTTTGTATAAAATCATGAACAATGATGAATAGGGAATCCAACCATTTGTAGGAAATTCCATTGAAGTATAACCTATTCCCTTATTGTAAGCTTGATTCAGCCAAAGCTCTAAGAGTATAAATATGGCATGGCATGAAATAATACTGTAGTAAAGAAACATTTTAGAAATCTCAGCTTGTACTGATGACCCTGAATCGTTATACTTTGAGTTTCAGTTATTTAAATACGAATACAGGGAGCACTAGTCCTATGGCCAAGTGCAAGCCACTTTTGAACATCATATTTTTTTTATACAGCAATAGGTAATAAAAAAAGAATTAGATAAAAAAATATTCAAATGTAACATGATTGACTGTTTGGAATGACATCTCGCCAAGAGTGAAAAAATGTCTGATTCTTTGCATAATTCTTCCTGTCTACTGAGATATCAATATTGGCATGTTATTATGAAAACTTTGAATCAGTGCCTTTACTCATATGTTACGTACATTTAGGTCTTACATGCCCATTCATTGAGCTTATTAACATGATAATGATGAATTAGGGTTGAAATTACAGTCAATCAAATTAATTCTATGGCCTAAGTGTTTAATTATTAAATTGCAGAGCTTTTTGTAGCACAAAAATATCTATCCCTGAAGTAAAACAAGGGTTCACAGCAAACATTCACTGAGGACATCAACAATGATTTACATTAAAGCTATTTTCAGTACAGTAAATATTACATCGAATTACAAATATGCATATCATATTAAGTGAACAATGAGAGCCTATGTTTTTCAACATCATAATAAAAATGCATAAATATATTTCATGTAATGAAGAAGTGATTTAAATATATTGATTGATTTATGGAAGGGAAACATAATGATAACACTATTAAACATGTATTAGGAATAAAAATGAAGAATCTCATTTTCCATAATTTGTATGTGAAATGAAACAGGCTACCCAAAATGAGTAAACAGGTAATGTGCTTCTGTTACCAGGATATAATTAATTATAAGCAGAACAATCAAGGCTTTGTAGCATTTGTAGCATTTTCTAATCCATTGTAAGCCTCCTCCACCACCAGCCCTAGTTTGCAAACCCCCTCATCACCAACATCTTGACCACCTTCCCCCGCAAACTGCTCCCTACACAAAAGCTGATGCATTTCAGCCACAATCTTTTGTAACCTTTGGTAAATGTCATCCCGTTTTGTCCTGTTTGTCATCCCGTTTTGTCCTGTTTTGTCCAGAATAATTGTAATCCCCTGGTCAGCTTGAGCTGTCAGCCAAGATGACCAGAGAGTTATAGGGACATAGGCAGTGTAATTGCTTCAGGCAAATTCACTTTTATAATGAGGAACACAACAAAACCTAGGAATTTTCAGCCAAAGTGAAACTGGCTGAATATCAGCCAAATATCTTAAGTTCGCCAAGTTTACTAGGATTAAAATACGAGTGTCAGCAAGTTTAAAATAACTTGCTGACATTCATCAAAATGGAAGTTCCACCAACAGAATTGCTTAATATCTATGTTAACAGAAATGAGATGAGAGTCATTGAGGAGGATTTTCACGGTGATGACTACAGGAGCCTGGACCTGTGATGCTCATCTTGTGTTGAATTGTCAAGTGGTGGGTTTGGTAATAATGACATCCGTGTTTCTTAGTCTTATTTCAATTTGTAAAATTGTGGTTGCTGTTTGTGAAATACGATTGCTGTGATTGGGTGGTTGACATCTTTGAGAGAGGGTTGGGATGCATTGTAAGCATGCCCTTTATGTTTTCAACATTTTCATCAACATGCATTGGGTGAATTAGGATTAATGGCTCCATTAGAGCAGTATTTTCCATTTGTTTTAATGGTTGATGAAAATTGTAATTAGCCCTGATCTAACCTTTTTGAAGTTTTTCTACCAATTCAAACCGATAGTACGATTAAGAGAACTCATTTTTATATTTTTTGTTGTTTTCAATAAGTAATACAGTAGTAATTTGCTTTAAATTCCCATAATTTTTCAAGTACGATTATACCAGAGTTTCAGGAAAACAGTTTTCAGCTATTATATTTTACCATTAAATTTTATAAAAAATAGCGGCCCTTCCTCAAGTTTTTCTTGTTTAACATTTAATCCTCCTAGTTTTGCTTAAAAGTTGATTAAAATTTAGCTAGGATAGCTTGCCAAATTTAAGCAAATTCGGGAGAAAATATTTTGCAGTGAGGGCTGAGGAGAGACTGGCAGGAATATTGAGAAAGCATTATCCAAACTTATTTGTAGTATGGTTCTGTATATCCATTGAAACCTGCTAATTGAAGCGAGTTGATTTGCTGAGATTTAGAGGATTTTGGACAATGGGTGGGGATCGAAAATATAAAATGAATAGATGGGAGAACAAAAAAAATGGTTTGTGATTAATAATGAGCTTTCACCCTCTGAAAGTCTCTTTTTAATCTTTTTTGCTGTATTCTCAATTTCAGTTAATATTTTCTCCACTGAATCAACCTTGTTAAAATCCTTACCTCTTTCTTGCACTCTCCTCCCCAATTTCTCTTGATATTGACCAACAAATTCAGATTACCCTACTTTATCCACCTTTCCTCTTTCTCTATGGGATCCTTTAACACATTTGAGCGTGGAGAGTCTTAAAAATTAAGTCATTGCATTTCTAAAACTATCATTTCTATCGCAGTTATGACCGCCAACAGGTATTTCATCTATATTTTGAAGACGTATGCATGCCTTCAGGAGCAGTACATGATTGATTTGGTTGACCACATGAATATATCTGATATCCCCTCCCATGGACTACAACTTTGACGTGGTGGAAGGGCTTGTGCATTCCGATGACCCCTAGAGCTGTGCTGGCGGGAGTAATGATGATTGTTCCTGGTAAGGTCACCCCAGATAGGTTCCTGGTAAGGACTCCAGATAGGTCGAATGTTAGGAGCCAGACGAAAGGTATTCCACGCAGCGTCTGTTCCTCAGTGAGGTGGCTGCAAAGGTGTCTGGCCCCAGCGGGGCGGCCAGGAAGTGATGGTGTCACGTTAAAAACACTATTGAGGAAGGCAACGGGAAACCACCTCAATTATCATTCCCAAGAACAAAATGATGGACACTACAGAGAATATGAGTCCTGACAACTATGGGACTTGGCCCAGTCGACCGTGTGTTAAGTCCGGCAGCAGGAGAGGCAAGGCTTCCGCGGTCGTCAACCCACAAAACCCTTGGGAAAACCGACAGCAGCAGGACAGAAGACGCAGAAGAAGAAGGCCACATTAGTTAGAATGTTAGGACCTGGAATGTTAGGACAATGCTGGGGATAGGAAAATTAGAGAATATAAAGCCAGAGATGGGTAGTGGAAATATAGATATTTTAGATCTATGCGACCTTCCACTTTGACAGACCCCAAACATATCAAATTGGTGAACGATTTGGTGTGGCTAAATTGTCGTTTAACTGTAAGGGAGATAGCCGAGGAAGTGAACATTACTTTTGGATCCTGTCAGACAATTTTGATGGACATTTTGGGTATGACGTGCGTCTCATAAAAATTTGCCCCGCGGGTGCTGACTGATGAACAGAGACAAAACGTGTGGACATTTGCCAGGAACTCCTGGATCAGAGCCAATGCCGACCCAGAGTTTCTTAGAACCATCGTAACCGGTGACGAAACCTGGGTTTACGATTATGATGTTGAGACAAAGGCTCAGTCTTCTCAGTGGAAAGGTCCTCATTCTCCGCGACCAAAGAAACCTCGCATCTCCCGGTCCAATGAGAAGGTCATGCTGGTGTCTTTCTTCGATTGGCCAGGGCTGATTCATTAGGAATACATTCCTCAAAGTGAAACCGTCAACAAAGATGCCTACTTTAAGGTTATGAAGAGGCTGAGGGTCGCAGTGAGCCGAAAGAGACCGGAGAAACAATGTATGGCGTTTCCGCCACAATAACGTGCCGGGCCACACGGCGCTGATCGTGACAGAGTTTTTCTTTAGTGTTAACTACCGTGGAGAATTAGGTGAAGATTGGACGACTTTAAGAGCGGAAATAGCCGATTCCTCCGTAACGGCGGGCGATATACTTGTACATGACGCATTTGGTAGACACTAACCAGATATCTTTGCGTGTGCTTTAATTAGTGAAGTGAGCATTCAATTGTGACCTGCTGACCTGAGTGTGACCTCAGTATGCATGTTTAGTATGAGCCTAGGCCAAAACAACATATGAAATTAGAGTGAGCATGCAATTATTGAATATGGTTTCGGAAAACGGCCCGGGTGAGGACCTTTCCTCTATCAACTTAAATTTGAAACTAAGGTAAACGAGCTCAAACAAATGATAGCAAATGAAAGAATCGCCAAGGGTAAAAAAGGGGACTTTATGAGCTGTGTTGGTGCTCTCTTCGGCTGTTTTGACAATGTGGCCACATTAGCGAATAACATTCTGATAGCTAAAGCGACAACCGACGAAATCCTTGGGAAAAACACATATCATCAGAAGCGTAATACCCGAAGAAATCGCAAAAATACCGACACAAGCTAGGAAAGAAGCATCATTCTACGAAATAGTATCAGCTCAAAAACTGGATTCGAAGGGTACTAAGGTAGAACTTCCCAGCGGAAAGCGAATAATTACGAAATAATCAAAGAGCGTTCTAATATTCTCACCCGACGATTGTAAAAAGATCGAGACCAGCGAAGACACAAAGAAGGAACTTATAAACCTAGTAGATCCGAAAGAGAAGGGAATAAAAATTCTAAGAATAGCAAGAATAAGGAATAGAGGTATTAAGGTAGAATCAAACGACTCTGATTTGGAGGAAAAACTAAAAAGCTGCGACTGTTTCCGATAGAGAGAACTGATAATGGAAAAAGAGGAAAGGAATAAGCCGCGTCTCCTTATAACGGGAGTCAAAGAGACACTAAAGGAAGAAGAAGTACTTAAGTGTATCAAACTGCAGAATGACCTACCTGAAGAAAGCGAGGTAGCTCTAAGGTATAAATTTGGTAAAAGAGAAGCCACAAGAGTAAACTGGGTGTTAGAAGTTGACGCCAGGACCAGGAAAAGACTACTGACAAAAAAAGAGTGTATAAAGGCTATGAATCACACCAAGTCCGCGACCACCTTACAATTCTGCAATGCTATATTTGCCAGAAATTTGGACACTTAGCAAAATAATGTAAGAGTGATAAGAGTACCTGCAGTCATTGCTCTGGGGAACATGACTCGAGGCAATGCAATGAAGAAGGAAGCAGTCCAAAATGTATAAATTGTGAGGAAGCTGGAAACGGGAAATTTGACCACAATTCCCATGACAGCAAATGCCCTATCATTCAGAGTAAGTTGGAGTGGCTAGTCAGTACAATAGACTATGGAGAATAATCAACATATTCTCAAAATAGGGCAAATAAACACCCAAGGAGCCAAAACGCCCACATTAGAACTGAGGGCAGTCAGCGAAAAACTTGGAATAGATATTTTCTTTGTCCAAGAGCCCTACATCATCAGACCGGGAGAGCAAAAGACCTGGAAAATACCAGGGATGGGAATGCGGGCAAGAACCCTCCCAAATAATCCAGCAAATAAAGTTTTCGCCAGCATTATCTTATTTAACAACAGCCTAGACGTCCTGGAGTTAACACCTTTCTGCGACGACTACCATGCAGTCGCTGAGATAACGTCAGGGAAAAGCTCAATAATAATAATAATAATAATAAGTGCATATTTTCCTCCGAGCAGGTGTATCAAACCGTTCATAGAATACATAAGAAAAATCATTAAGGAAAATCGAAGTCATAAAATCTTACCATGTACAGATAGTACTGCCAAAAGTGAAACCTGGTTTCATAGGTTTACGGACTCAAGAGGAAGGTTAATTGAAGAACTAGTCCTAGCTGAAGACCTCTACATTACTAACTGTATCGGAGAATCGTTTACCTTCTCCAGTCCGAATGGCAAATCCAACAGACCTGACCATCGGTAAAGCCAAAATCATCCGAAACATCACCAACTGGAAAGTCCAGCCAGGGAAGATTACCAGTGACCACCAATTGATCACCGTCGACATTAAAGAAGCTAGTTACAGGGAAACATCCGAAATGAGATATAAACTGAAAAACACCGATTGGGAAAAATGCGAGGAAACCTTCCTTAACGAATTAGTAGCCTCGGAACAGACTACACCATGGACACCAACATCGGAGCAAATAGATCTCAATATACCAAGGCTAACTAAAGCTATAATAAACTCCATGAAAAGAGTATTCCAGTAAGATATTACAGAGGCAACACTCATCCTTGGTGGAATGACGACCTAAGCAACCTCAAAAAGCAAGTCCACAAACTGAGAACCGTCTTCCAAAGAAGCCGAAACGAGGACAGAGGAATCTATCGTCAGAGATACCTAGCAAACCTAAGTATATATAAGGAACGAATTAAAAATCCAAAGAAAATTCTTGGAGAAAGTTTGCTAGACAAAACATTGGAGACAACTCCTGGGGCTTTATCTACAAGTTTTTCTGAGATAAACTGAAACTCCCAACAATACCAGGGACTAGACGAAATGACAAGGGAGAGGTAATGCTGATTGAAGAATGGATGGACAAAATGTTGGACACCCTTCTACCTGATGAAGATCAATCAGATAATTGTTACCCCAAGTCTACCAGGAGAATGTACAATGAACCGCTTGAGAAAAGCACCGCAAGGCTCTTCTCAGACAAGGAAGTCAGTGAAGCCATCTACCTGATAAGAGATGACAAAGCCCCCGGCCACGACCAGATTCCGGGTACTGTAATAAGAAAACTGTGTCAGCCTATCTCAGGAGAGCTAACCAATATCATTAATGATTGTATAGTCCTCTCATACTTTCCGAACACCTGGAAACTTGGGAAGCTACACGCTATTATAAAGGATAAGCATAAGGACCCTGCGAACGCTGAAGCATACTGACCAATCACTCTCCTCCCAGAGCTGGGAAAGGTAATGGAGAGACTAATTAAAAAGAGAATTATAGAAGAGACTGGGGAATGCCAGATCTACCACCCCAAGCATTACGGGTTTACTCCAGGGAGAAGCACAATTGATGCCATAACTTAACTGCTGAGACTAACTACCAACGATTGCAAATACACCATGGTGGTTTTTATAGATTTAAAAGGCGCTTTTGATTCTGTCTGGCGGCCATCCATATTTAAAGAACTAAAATATATAAGGGTCTCAAACAACCTAATAAAATTAGTCAAAAATTATTTTACCAACCGCGTGATAGAATACTCCAGCAAACACCTCAAGTTCTCTAAAGTATCCACAAAGGGATGCCCACAGGGTTCGGTTCTTGGCCAAACCTTGTGGAACCTCTTAACCAGTTTGCTTTTAAGAGAAGAACTCCCGGATAGGTGTGATATTATCGCATATGCCGATGACATTGCTGTAACTATCCCTGGAAACAGCAGAAAAGGGCTGGAAATGTTGGCGGAAAAAATTCTACTTATCCTAGAAACCTGGGCAAAAAGTAACAAACTGAAGTTATCCATAAAAAAAGCCAATACATGACCCTAGGAGCAAGTATATTAAGAAACCCGGCATATAAAATCAATGGGAAACAGCTAAAGAGAATGAAGACCTTTAAATACCTCGGTAACACATATATGACAAACTTACCTTCCAATCTCACGTGAACTATACTTGCTCGAAGGTTAAGACTATCTTTGGTGCCATAAGAAGGCTTTGCTGTTTTACATATGGCCTCAAACCAATGGAAAACATTTATGAGGGAGTAATAATACCCATAGTCACTTATAGGTGCAAAATTTGGTCCCACAGAGTCAATCTCGCAAGATTCGAGAGAAAGCTAAAGGAGACACAGCGTGCCTGCTTGATAGCGATGTGCAACAGCTATTCCACTGTGAGCTGCGACGCACTCTGTATAGTGGCTGCAACTCCACCTCTAAAATACCGAATTTGGGAAAGAATTGCTCTAGACAAATTGAGGAAAAAATTAAATATAGAGTATTTCAACCTCTCGTTAGATGCAGAAAATGCAGTACAAATATCAAAATTAAAAAGACTACTGAGACAGGAAACACATAGAGAATGGAACGACGAATGGAACAGAACAGAAAAGGGAGGGAAAACGCACCGTATATTTCTGAACATAGATGACTAGATAAAATTAAATATTAAACACTCCTCAGCAAGCACACTAGTGTTAACTGGACATGGGAACTTCAACTCCTACTTACACTTCATAGGGAAATGTTTTACCCCTCTGTGTAACTGTGGAAAAGAAGACAGCAGAACTTAGAGTGGAGGACTGTGTATTCTATGAGACAGAGCGACAACTCTTATAGAACAGTAGGGAAGAGAAGCTAACAAGCATTAGAAAAATGATTACATTCTGCCTTAAGGACAACAATAAGCTGCTTTGAAAATTTGCAATAAGAAAACCGGCAAATACTGAACCACAACAAGTGAATTAACTGGAAAATATTTTGTGTAAAATGTAGCAATGTATTCTCCTATTTGTCTATTGAGTGATTTTTTTATTCTTGAATTGTTTATCATTTGTTTAACTCCTAACATATATAAGCACCTGTAGATGTTAAAATTTTAGAATAACTTATGTTATTTCCTTATGTCTGATTATTGTTTGTAAAAAGGGGAGCTAAGATTCAAAGTAATCCCCAACTAACTGTGAAGTAAAATAAAAGTGGACCCAGGAAACCTTTTGGTCAAATGGGTCCAAAAATTAAAATTAAAAATTTAACCCTCCTCCCTGGCCCTGGCTCCATCCTTGCCTTCGGAATACTTTCCTACCCCTGTGTGCCCCCCTCTTTTCTCGACCTTGATTCACCTTCTCACACACACCCCCTCATCTTTCCTAAAATCCTTAAAATAGAAATCAGAGAATAATTTTATTGAGATTTATTTTGGTAATATTTTATAAATACTCTAAATACATCTTATTTATCTACATTACTGCCATTTTAAAACTTACATGAAATTTTAAGTTCTGGCTACCATGATCCAGTTCTTTGTTTATTTTATCATTTTGCTATTTTACCAAAAATAAAAGTTAATTGGCTGAATTTTTACGTATGTCTTATCAAGGATTTTAATTTTATTTCACAAACGTCCATACACACCTCTTGGTTCCATAATTTGCAATGCTCTTATTTCCCAATTTTCCATTTTCATCCATAACCTTAATCTTTCTAAGAATATTTTGCATATTTGTCTATACGCCATTCACCCAGTCAGTAATTGCCATTTGGAAGGTAAATTTATTCTTTTAAGAATTTTAGTAGGGGGGAATGGAAGAGGTATATTATTTTGCTGGCCACCTCAAATCTGTCAGACTGAAGTTATTGCCAAATTTAAAGATAATCACTAAAAGTCTCCAATATCTTTCCACACAAACCCCTCCACCAAGGGAGTGATGACTATCGATCATCCCTTAATTTAAGGTCAAACCTGTGCAGGCAAACACCCCCTTCATTAAATGAAGAACACAATATGTTTTTTTTCCTCTGTTCTTTCTAATAATGGTGGAGGGATACATTGTGTTCTTCATTTAATGAACATAAACTTCCACAAATTTGAGCCAGAAACCATCGAATATATAAATAAATCCCTCCCATGGACTACAACCTTGACATGGTGGAAGGGCTTGTGCATTCCGATGACCCCTAGAGCTGTGCTGGTGGGAGTAATAATAATTGTTCCTGGTAGGGTCACCCATGCCAGATAGGTCGAAGGTTAGGAGCCAGACGAAAGGTAGTCCACGCAGCGTCTGTTCCTCAGTGAGGCGGCTGCAATGGCGTCTGACCCCAGTGGGGCGGCCAGTAAGTGATGGTGTCACGTTAAAAACACTATTGAGGAAAGCAATGGGAAATCACCTCAATTATCATTCCCAAGATAAATATGATGGACAGAAGAGAAATTTTGTGTCCTGGTAACTACAGGGCTCAGTCCAATCGGCCATGTGTTGTGCCCAGCAGCGGGGGAGGCAAGACTTCCACGGTTGTCATCCCACGAAACACTTGCAATGAAAAACCAGTAACAGCAGGGCAGAAGACACAGGAGAAGATGACCAAATTAGTTAGAGTAAGAACGTGGAATGTTCGGACAATGATGAGAACAGGGAAATTGGAGAATATCAAGCGAAAGATGGAAAGGGGAAAAATAGATATTGTAGGTCAATGCGAGGTGAGATGGAAGGATAGTGGGGATTACTGCAGTGATAAGCATATAATGATATACAGCGGTTGCGACGAGAGCCAACGAGGGGTTGCCATAGTATTAAATGAAGAAGTAGGAAGAAGCGTAGTCAACATAGAGCAGGTAACGGATAGAATACTACTAGTGGAGATAAAAGCAGAACCGACGACCTTAGTTATTATTCAGGTATACATGCCACCGAGCAACCATAAGGAAGGAGAGGTCGATAGGATATACGATCAGTTAGAGGACATGATCGCGTGTGTTCCTGCAGGGAAACATTTGATAGTGATGGGGGAAGGGAATGCGACGGTAGGCGAAGGAAGAGATGGTGATGAGGTCGGGGACTACGGTTCAGGCGCGATGAATGACCGCGGGGAGAAAGCATTTGAGTTATGCAGGAAACAGGGTACCCAATACAAACTATCATAACTCATCACCAACACTTGGTTTAGACACCACAAAAGACGCAGGTATACATGGAAAATGCCAGGTGACTCAGGAAGATATCAGCTAGATTATATCCTGGTTAGACACAGGTTTCGGAACAGTGTGATAAATTCCCACAGCTTCCCGGTAGCGGATGCGGACTCAGACCACAATTTAGTTGTTATGAAATGTAGCGTACGTTTCAAAAAGATAAGGCAGGGGCGGCGAGTTAGAAAATGAATGTAGAAGCATTGAATGGTTTGAAAAGGAATGAATACAAACTGGCAGTAGAGGAAATCATGGAGGATGGTAAAGAGTGTAAGTACTATCGAAGAAAAATGAGAAACAATAAGGAAAGGATTATCGAAACTTAATTTAATTAGTAATTATGTCCATCCAAAAACCTACCTTAACCGGTAGATTACGTAATAATAAACAACCAAAAAACTAAAGAAACTCATTAGCTTTCAAATATTCATTTGTATCAATATAAGTATTCTACAGATATACCGATGTTATCCATTTATATATTCTTATGTCATAAGGATTCTCTTCATAATTGATACAATGCTTCTCTCGTTCAAAATATATTAATTAAATGCCAGGTCACTACACCTACCTGCAACTTGTTCAAGCAAAGCCACTATAAACTCATTTAACGCATCGGCTTGTCTTGTCATCCTTACGCCAACTTCTGTTTCCGGCAATTTATGAGCATGGATCATCAGGGCTACGGGCACGAGCACATAGAGAAATAAAGAAGCCTTCATCCTATCTTGCTGCTTGTTTCTTCTTTGGCTGGAATGAGGGCCTATTTTCGAAATAAAAGTAGGATGTCAATTGGACGCTCAAACCAAGTTTGAAGTATTGATAATTGATTAATTGATATATTTATCACTAATTTTAGTCCAACGCTAAATGCATAAAACGACATTCTTTGGTTTTAGAGTTAATGTTTTAGGTGTTCAAAAGGAATTTATTCCATTTTTAGAATTTTTTATTTTTCTCATTTCAACATGAAAAGTGCCAATACCCACTCGCTCCTATGTAACGAGAACTTGTTTGCATTTAACTTTTCTCTGTTTATATTTTCTAAATTTAATGAATATCCAAATATATATAAAAAAGAATTTTTTCCCTTGAATAAATGAAGTTACATACACTTACAATTAACCACTTCATCAAACGAAGGGCAAGGGTTGGTTTGTGGTTGGTTGGTTGCTCGGTTGGGTTGGGTGTTGGTTTGAAAAGCCAAAGGTCTTTCGTTCGGTTCTATGTTACGATATCTTTCTTACTTTTAAATTGTTTTTCACTACATATTTTCTTAGTTTTATCAATTTTAAAAAATAACCAAAAGGAAGTATTATTTTGCATTGAGTTACAAACTTTACAAAATGATATTGATTTTATTTATTTTATTTATTGATTTGACTTTATTGAGTAAATAAATAAAGTTGCCAATTAAAAAATAAATATATGAAGTTACCAATGACTAAACTACATTATCGAGGGAAGAATTTGGATTTGGGTAGTTCAGAAATGTAAGCTTGAAAATGCGAAGGTGGTTCGTTCGCTCGAGATATTTTTTACTGAAATTTGTGCTCATTAAAATTTCGTGACCTTATTAAATTTAAAAATATAGCAAAACATTTTGGTTTCCTTCAATAAATGGCTTAGAGTGACACACAACTCAAGTGTAAGATTGTGGGAGTCCAATTTTTCAAGCTGGTTTAGGGAGTTTTTTTAGAAAATCCGAAGGTTGTTTGGTCACCTCTATTTTACGAGCACTTTTGTTCTTGTAATTTTTTATAATTGTATTATTTTTATTTAATCAAATTAAAAAATTTATTCAAAAGGTATTCAAGAACAAATGGATTTACACAATCTCTAATCTCTAATCTAATCAATTTCAAAATAGTATTTTTTTCCTTAAATAAATGCCTAATATTAGAGACGACTAAAATCTAACAACTTCGTCGAAGTGCGGGCCAACTGATACGGGGTTCGGGGGAAACCGAAGGTTTTAGGTTCGGTTCTGTATAACAATCACCTTTTTACTTTGAATTTGTTTAATTTGTTCTTTCAATTTAAATAATCTTATTATACCCAGGAAAAAATGTTTGCCTTGAATAAAAGTTACGCACTCCGAAAATGTAACTTTCAATCGCAGGAATAAGAGAGCGGCAATGTAAGGTGGTTATGATGTTGGATTAAAACTCCGGAGCTGTTTAGTTCCTTCTTATTTACTTCAAATTTTTTCTACATATTTAGATAATTTAAATAAATTTAGATGAATTCAAAAAATATAACCGAAAATGATTGTTGTTTTGCTTGAATAAATGAAGTTACTTATAAATAACTTCTTAATGGAGTGAAGTTTGAGGGAATCTGGTATTGTGACAACCAAAAGATATGCACTTCATCGAAGGGTGGTGGTTTCCGTGGAAATCCGTAGGTGGTTGGTTCGCTTAAATTTAACGAGCACCTTTTTTACTTTTAACTATTTTTTACGTATGTTGACGACCCTATTACAGTAATATAACCAAATAAAAGTATTTTTTTGCTTGAATAAAAGACAACTCAAATGTAAATACTTCATCAATGGTAGGGTGGTTAAGGCGTTGGCTTGAAAATCCGTTGGTGTTTAGTTTGGTTCAAAATCAATGTTTTTTACTTTTATTGTTTTCATGGGGGACAACTAAGGCTGGTTAAGGTAAACTTGATAGGGTGAAGGTGTTTGGTTCGCTCCTTTGTAGCGAGAACTTTTAATTTTCCTCTGTAGATATTTTCTTAATTTAATAAACATCCAACTATAACAAAACCGTATTTTTCCTTTGAATAAATGAAGATACACACACCTTTAATGTAACAACTTCATCAAAGGAAGCCTAAGTGTTGGTTTGTGGTTGGTTGGTTGGGTTGGGTGATGGTTGGGAATCAAAAATTCTAAAAATGGAATAAATGCCTATTAAAAAACTCAGGTATTTACCATAAAAATGACGTTTTATGTATGATTTATGAAAATATTTATAATCGAAAAAGTAAAATTATTAAATTGTATTCGAGCATTATGGGCTCTTGTTTGAAATGGTAACAATGAACATTAGTTAACATTGAAAACATTTTGTTTAATTATTAAGGATCGAATATTTCGTAAAGAATTGGTTTGGAACTCGTATTGAAGCCAAATGGTACGGGCACTTATTATTATTCAATGAGAAAAATAAGAAATTTAAAAATTAAAATAAATACCTTTTGAACAGCTGAAGTTTTGCAACCGAATTGCGACCTAATTTGCAATCGAATAAAATTTTGGTTAATCATTGTTATGCATTTACTACATTGGTCTTCGAGTTCGGTTCTCCATCTTATCAATTTTTAAAATATAACCAAAAAGTATCGTTTTGCTTGAAAAAATGGAGCGACTAACTTCATGGAAAGATGGAAGTACAGATTTTAAAATCCGAAGGCGTTCGGTTCGTTTCAATTAAAGAGCAATTTTTTCACTTGATTTTTTTTACCAATGCCGACGATTATTTACATAAAAGTATTGATTTTAAAGAATGAACACTAAACGCTAAAAATATAAACTACAACGAAAATATAAATTCGGCTCCTAAAAGGTGCTTCATTGTGGCGGTGCACTGCGCACTCTGTTGGCTTAAAAATCCGAAGGTGATTAAATCGTTCTTTGTAACTAGAACTTTTACTTTTAATGTTTTCTCTCTTTATATATCCCTAAAAATAAATCTGATCAACTTCAAAATATAACAAAAAAGTATTTTTTCCTTGAACAAATGAAGTTACAAAAAACTAAAGTGTAACAACTTCATCGAAGTGTTCGTTTGAAAATCCGAGGGTGTTTGGTTCGGTCCTTTATAAAAATCACTTTTTTACTTTTAATTTTTTCTAATAATTCTCATAATCTTATTTTTTATATTATCTTAATACATTATCCCAGGATAAAGTGTTTTGCTTGAATAAATGAAGTTACACACTCCGAAAATGTAACTTTCAATCGCAGCAAATGTAACTTTCAATAGAGCAAACTGGTAAGGTGGATTTGGTGTTGGATTAAAAATCCGTAGGTGTCTTGTAACAAAAATGTAACAACTTCAACAAAGTGCGGGCCAACTGGTACGGTGATAAAGGTGTTCTTGTGCAAATCGGAAGGTGTTTGGTTCGCTGTTATTTACCGAGCACTTTTTTTACTTCAAATGTTTTCTACGTATTTAGATAATCAAACCAATTTGAAAAATCTATCCGAAAAATAGTGTTTTTATGCTTGAAAAAATGAAATAACCCATACCTAAAATGTTACTTGTTAGTCTAGGGGAAAAAGAGTTGGTAAAAAGTAGTAAAATTTTAGTTGTAGGTAACTTTCATTAAAATGAGTTCGTTTCTAAATAACTAGCACTTTTTTTACTTCTAAATTTTTCTCTAATGATAATCTCAATCTAATCGGGGCGCTTCGCTTCGAGTTCGCTTCTGTATTACGAGCAAATTTTTGATTTTCATTTTGTCCCTACACATTTTACTATATAACTATAACCCAGAAAAAGTATTGTTTTTCTTAGATATATAATGATAAACACAACTTAAATGAAAGTCCATATTAACTTGGATGTATGATTTTTAAAGATTTAAATTAGCTACAAAGAAGTTTTTAAAAAATATTTTTTACCTTGAATTTGGACAACAGGGTATGAAAACAAAAGCTCTAGCGTGAAACATAATAATTTGAAGCATGTTTTCCTAGCATCCTCAAAGCGCCAACAATTCTAGCATTCCAACTTTAATTTCTCATAAACATTTAACGAAATTTATTTCATATGAATAAAACTATCAGAAAATATGTGTAAGAGTTACTGTAAAGAATTTGGAAAAGGGTAAATACCTCATAAAAAGGAAGAAATCCAAAAAAGCTCAAATAATTTATTCAAATCCAAAAAAATTTACATTTAAAAACAATATTTTCTAATGAACAACATCACAAGTTGTATGAAAGAAGTTTCATTCAAATTTTTGGATGGACCAGTTTTATTAGTACTTTATTAGTATTTATAGAAATTATTAATTTTAATAATTTGACTCTTAAAATAGAAGTTCATTTTTTCTAATCAAGTCATTAGAACAGCATATTTGCACATTCCATGCCGAGCCCAGGAGGCCGTGCAATCGGCTCGTTATCCTTTATTTTACGTGGCGATTCCCCTTGGGTCCCCTTTAGGCTCCCTTCAGGCCTATACTCCACGATATAGCAAGACCTGTGGAAAGACGGGTTAATAAAAAAAAAATAACACTACCCCATTAATTAAAAAGCGTAATATCCCTCGGCGGGATCCTATCTCGCAACTCTTGCACCCTGGGTGCCTGTCTAAAACACGACCTAAGCGTCGCCACCATTTCCTATTTCCATCGTAGGAAGTCTACTCTCTTCTATCTTCTTTCTTCTCTCTTCTTTCTTGAAATATACCTGGGGAAAAAAGGGATTAGCAAACAAGTAAATAACACTGCCCACAAATATAAACCGCGTAAAATCCCACGGTAGGAGCCTGAAGGGCCCTAACTACGCAACGTTTTGCACCACAAAGTGCCTAACTAAAACAAGCTCCCTAAGCTATTTTCACTCTTCTTTCTTCATCCAAGAAGTCTTCTCTTTTCTTTCTTCATTCTTGACATCCATGATCTTCTTTTCTTGAAGTCACCTGCGGAAAGGGGGGATTAGTACACATACACATATAACACTACCCACCAAAACCGCGAAAAAAACCCACGGCGGGTTGCCTTATGGGCCCTAACTACGCAACGTTTTGCACAGCTTAGTGCCTAACTAAAATACGCGCCCTAAGCTTTCTTCAGTCTTCTTTCTTCATCCAAGAAGTCTTCTCTTTTCATTCTTCATTCTTGACATCCATGATCTTCTTTTCTTGAAGTCACCTGTGGAGAGGGGGGATTAGTACACAAATACATATAACACTACCCACCAAAACCGCGACTAAAACCCACGGCGGGTTGCCTTATGGGCCCTAACTACGCAACGTTTTGCACAGCTTAGTGCCTAACTAAAACACGCGCCCTAAGCTTTCTTCACTCTTCTTTCTTCATCCAAGAAGTCTTCTCTTTTCTTTCTTCATTCTTGACATCCATGATCTTCTTTTCTTGAAGTCACCTGTGGAGAGGGGGGATTAGTACACAAATACATATAACACTACCCACCAAAACCGCGACTAAAACCCACGGCGGGTTGCCTTATGGGCCCTAACTACGCAACGTTTTGCACAGCTTAGTGCCTAACTAAAACACGCGCCCTAAGCTTTCTTCACTCTTCTTTCTTCATCCAAGAAGTCATCTCTTTTCTTTCTTCATTCTTGACATCCATGATCTTCTTTTCTTGAAGTCACCTGTGGAGAGGGGGGATTAGTACACAAATACATATAACACTACCCACCAAAACCGCGAAAAAAACCCACGGCGGGTTGCCTTATGGGCCCTAACTACGCAACGTTTTGCACCGATAAGTGGCTAACTAAAACGCGCCCTAAGCTTTCTTCACTCTTCTTTCTTCATCCAAGAAGTTTTCTCTTTTCTTTCTTCATTCTTGACATCCATGATCTTCTTTTCTTGAAGTCACCTGTGGAGAGGGGGGATTAGTACACATACACATATAACACTACCCACCAAAACCTCGAAAAAAACCCACGGCGGGTTGCCTTATGGGCCCTAACTACGCAATGTTTTGCACCGATAAGTGGCTAACTAAAACACGCACCCTAAGCTTTCTTCACTCTTCTTTCTTCATTCTTGATTTCCATAATCTTGTAATTGTTTCATCATGGCGTGAGTGAAAGTGATGAAAGTTTCCATTCTTCAGGTTTATTCCGGTAAGTTCTTCATTGTTTCTTCATTACCCGCAAATTTTCTGTAAAGAAAGTGGAATTCATCTATTAATTATGTTTATAACTATTATTCTAATTAAGCAGTACAACATGAGTCACAGTAGATAATGCATTTTGAATTTTTCTATTTTTTCTCATGAATAAACAAACTGCTAACATGAACGACGGAAAATATCTTTAAAAATGAATCCAACTCTTACAAATTCCTTGCACCAACTCCCTCCTCGATCGGTGGCAGTGTTCTTTGTTCATGCTTCCCACGCATAATCTTGTCATATATTCATTTTGGAAGAAGTTGAAGTGATGATAAAATCCATCTTTTAGGTTTTTTCCTGGTACCATTATTATCCATTCAGGATCCATTAATTAACTGTGAATAGAATGGATTTTACAATGACTAACCTATTTTTACTATAACTTTATACAGTTATTCTCTTTACTATTACACTGGTCACAGCAATTCATGCTTTTTGCATTTTTACTACTTTTTGCCATCATTAAACACATGAAAACCGGTATATAACCTTGAACACTGCTTAGGGAATTATTTGCTCTAAAAAGTGATTTCAAAAAATAAAAATTGTTTTGCATATGTGCCTTGATTAATCAAGGTCATTGTTATCACTATTACGTAGCAATCGTCAATATCAGAAAGCCATTTTAAACGGAGAGAAAAAACTTTAAAGCTATATATAAATAGAATTCGAGTGAAAAGGCAACTGCCAGAAATTTGTCTGCTCAAACTATTATCCCACTGGGTGAATAACTAAAATATGCGCCCCAATCATTACTTTCATTTCGTTCTCCATCGGAGGAAGTCTTTCTCTTCCTTCTTGAAGTATGTGTTCTTCACATTTCTTCCAGAAGGGAGTGAAACTGATGTGAAATTACATCCTTAATGTTTTCTCCGGCAAGGGCTGTGTTATTCTTTCCGTCTCCAGAACGTATCTGCAATGAAAGTAGATTTTACAATTAATTCATTTATTTATAATATTTACAATTATTATTCTGATTATGTAGATGTTTATTGGTGAAAGATGATTAGGCTCATTCCTCTATTTTATCTCATAACTAATAGAAATTACCAGCTTGAAAAACGGAAAATGTCCTTAAAAGTGAATCATCCACATTTCTACTTAAAAAAATGCCAAATAGTTAAATATGTAAAATATAAAAAGTAAATTGGCTGTTACTGTTGTTAAAAGTTATCTTTTCTGATTTACTGTATGTCCATTTTCAAGCGGGGCAACAAATGTGTTGCAGCCAAACGATCTACTGAGACAGTACATTTAAGAACGTAGAGAAAAAAGCTAGAAATGCAAACCGAAATCTCTTAACTCGCCTTCTATCGGAGGAAGTGTTTTCCTCTCTCTCTTCTTTCTTCATTCTTGACATCCACGATCTTCTTTTCTTGAAGTCACCTGTGGAGAGGGGGGATTAGTACACAAATAAATATAACACTACCCACCAAAACCGCGAAAAAAACCCACGGCGGGTTGCCTTATGGGCCCTAACTACGCAACGTTTTGCACAGCTTAGTGCCTAACTAAAACACGCGCCCTAAGCTTTCTTCACTCTTCTTTCTTCATCCAAGAAGTCATCTCTTTTCTTTCTTCATTCTTGACATCCATGATCTTCTTTTCTTGAAGTCACCTGTGGAGAGGGGGGATTAGTACACAAATACATATAACACTACCCACCAAAACCGCGACTAAAACCCACGGCGGGTTGCCTTATGGGCCCTAACTACGCAACGTTTTGCACCGATAAGTGGCTAACTAAAACACGCGCCCTAAGCTTTCTTCACTCTTCTTTCTTCATCCAAGAAGTCTTCTCTTTTCTTTCTTCATTCTTGACATCCATGATCTTCTTTTCTTGAAGTCACCTGTGGAGAGGGGGGATTAGTACACAAATACATATAACACTACCCACCAAAACCGCGACTAAAACCAACGGCGGGTTGCCTTATGGGCCCTAACTACGCAACGTTTTGCACAGCTTAGTGCCTAACTAAAACACGCGCCCTAAGCTTTCTTCACTCTTCTTTCTTCATCCAAGAAGTCATCTCTTTTCTTTCTTCATTGTTGACATCCATGATCTTCTTTTCTTGAAGTCACCTGTGGAGAGGGGGGATTAGTACACAAATACATATAACACTACCCACCAAAACCGCGAAAAAAACCCACGGCGGGTTGCCTTATGGGCCCTAACTACGCAACGTTTTGCACCGATAAGTGGCTAACTAAAACGCGCCCTAAGCTTTCTTCACTCTTCTTTCTTCATCCAAGAAGTCATCTCTTTTCTTTCTTCTTTGTTGACATCCATGATCTTCTTTTCTTGAAGTCACCTGTGGAGAGGGGGGATTAGTACACAAATACATATAACACTACCCACCAAAACCGCGAAAAAAACCCACGGCGGGTTGCCTTATGGGCCCTAACTACGCAACGTTTTGCACCGATAAGTGGCTAACTAAAACGCGCCCTAAGCTTTCTTCACTCTTCTTTCTTCATCCAAGAAGTCTTCTCTTTTCTTTCTTCATTCTTGACATCCATGATCTTCTTTTCTTGAAGTCACCTGTGGAGAGGGGGGATTAGTACACATACACATATAACACTACCCACCAAAACCGCGAAAAAAACCCACGGCGGGTTGCCTTATGGGCCCTAACTACGCAATGTTTTGCACCGATAAGTGGCTAACTAAAACACGCGCCCTAAGCTTTCTTCACTCTTCTTTCTTCATTCTTGATTTCCATAATCTTGTAATTGTTTCATCATGGCGTGAGTGAAAGTGATGAAAGTTTCCATTCTTCAGGTTTATTCCGGTAAGTTCTTCATTGTTTCTTCATTACCCGCAAATTTTCTGTAAAGAAAGTGGAATTCATCTATTAATTATGTTTATAACTATTATTCTAATTAAGCAGTACAACATGAGTCACAGTAGATAATGCATTTTGAATTTTTCTATTTTTTCTCATGAATAAACAAACTGCTAACATGAACGACGGAAAATATCTTTAAAAATGAATCCAACTCTTACAAATTCCTTGCACCAACTCCCTCCTCGATCGGTGGCAGTGTTCTTTGTTCATGCTTCCCACGCATAATCTTGTCATATATTCATTTTGGAAGAAGTTGAAGTGATGATAAAATCCATCTTTTAGGTTTTTTCCTGGTACCATTATTATCCATTCAGGATCCATTAATTAACTGTGAATAGAATGGATTTTACAATGACTAACCTATTTTTACTATAACTTTATACAGTTATTCTCTTTACTATTACACTGGTCACAGCAATTCATGCTTTTTGCATTTTTACTACTTTTTGCCATCATTAAACACATGAAAACCGGTATATAACCTTGAACACTGCTTAGGGAATTATTTGCTCTAAAAAGTGATTTCAAAAAATAAAAATTGTTTTGCATATGTGCCTTGATGAATCAAGGTCATTGTTATCACTATTACGTAGCAATCGTCAATATCAGAAAGCCATTTTAAACGGAGAGAAAAAACTTTAAAGCTATATATAAATAGAATTCGAGTGAAAAGGCAACTGCCAGAAATTTGTCTGCTCAAACTATTATCCCACTGGGTGAATAACTAAAATATGCGCCCCAATCATTACTTTCATTTCGTTCTCCATCGGAGGAAGTCTTTCTCTTCCTTCTTGAAGTATGTGTTCTTCACATTTCTTCCAGAAGGGAGTGAAACTGATGTGAAATTACATCCTTAATGTTTTCTCCGGCAAGGGCTGTGTTATTCTTTCCGTCTCCAGAACGTATCTGCAATGAAAGTAGATTTTACAATTAATTCATTTATTTATAATATTTACAATTATTATTCTGATTATGTAGATGTTTATTGGTGAAAGATGATTACGCTCATTCCTCTATTTTATCTCATAACTAATAGAAATTACCAGCTTGAACAACGGAAAATGTCCTTAAAAGTGAATCATCCACATTTCTACTTAAAAAAATGCCAAATAGTTAAATATGTAAAATATAAAAAGTAAATTGGCTGTTACTGTTGTTAAAAGTTATCTTTTCTGATTTACTGTATGCCCATTTTCAAGAGGGGCAACAAATGTGTTGCAGCCAAACGATCTACTGAGACAGTACATTTAAGAACGTAGAGAAAAAAGCTAGAAATGCAAACCGAAATCTCTTAACTCGCCTTCTATCGGAGGAAGTGTTTTCCTCTCTCTCTTCTTTCTTCATTCTTGACATCCATGATCTTCTTTTCTTGAAGTCACCTGTGGAGAGGGGGGATTAGTACACAAATACATATAACACTACCCACCAAAACCGCGAAAAAAACCCACGGCGGGTTGCCTTATGGGCCCTAACTACGCAACGTTTTGCACCGATAAGTGGCTAACTAAAACGCGCCCTAAGCTTTCTTCACTCTTCTTTCTTCATCCAAGAAGTCATCTCTTTTCTTTCTTCTTTGTTGACATCCATGATCTTCTTTTCTTGAAGTCACCTGTGGAGAGGGGGGATTAGTACACAAATACATATAACACTACCCACCAAAACCGCGACTAAAACCCACGGCGGGTTGCCTTATGGGCCCTAACTACGCAACGTTTTGCACAGCTTAGTGCCTAACTAAAACACGCGCCCTAAGCTTTCTTCACTCTTCTTTCTTCATCCAAGAAGTCTTCTCTTTTCTTTCTTCATTCTTGACATCCATGATCTTCTTTTCTTGAAGTCACCTGTGGAGAGGGGGGATTAGTACACATACACATATAACACTACCCACCAAAACCGCGAAAAAAACCCACGGCGGGTTGCCTTATGGGCCCTAACTACGCAACGTTTTGCACCGATAAGTGGCTAACTAAAACGCGCCCTAAGCTTTCTTCACTCTTCTTTCTTCATCCAAGAAGTTTTCTCTTTTCTTTCTTCATTCTTGACATCCATGATCTTCTTTTCTTGAAGTCACCTGTGGAGAGGGGGGATTAGTACACATACACATATAACACTACCCACCAAAACCTCGAAAAAAACCCACGGCGGGTTGCCTTATGGGCCCTAACTACGCAATGTTTTGCACCGATAAGTGGCTAACTAAAACACGCGCCCTAAGCTTTCTTCACTCTTCTTTCTTCATTCTTGATTTCCATAATCTTGTAATTGTTTCATCATGGCGTGAGTGAAAGTGATGAAAGTTTCCATTCTTCAGGTTTATTCCGGTAAGTTCTTCATTGTTTCTTCATTACCCGCAAATTTTCTGTAAAGAAAGTGGAATTCATCTATTAATTATGTTTATAACTATTATTCTAATTAAGCAGTACAACATGAGTCACAGTAGATAATGCATTTTGAATTTTTCTATTTTTTCTCATGAATAAACAAACTGCTAACATGAACGACGGAAAATATCTTTAAAAATGAATCCAACTCTTACAAATTCCTTGCACCAACTCCCTCCTCGATCGGTGGCAGTGTTCTTTGTTCATTCTTCCCACGCATAATCTTGTCATATATTCATTTTGGAAGAAGTTGAAGTGATGATAAAATCCATCTTTTAGGTTTTTTCCTGGTACCATTATTATCCATTCAGGATCCATTAATTAACTGTGAATAGAATGGATTTTACAATGACTAACCTATTTTTACTATAACTTTATACAGTTATTCTCTTTACTATTACGCCGGTCACAGCAATTCATGCTTTTTGCATTTTTACTACTTTTTGCCATCATTAAACACATGAAAACCGGTATATAACCTTGAACACTGCTTAGGGAATTATTTGCTCTAAAAAGTGATTTCAAAAAATAAAAATTGTTTTGCATATGTGCCTTGATGAATCAAGGTCATTGTTATCACTATTACGTAGCAATCGTCAATATCAGAAAGCCATTAAACGGAGAGAAAAAACTTTAAAGCTATATATAAATAGAATTTGAGTGAAAAGGCAACTGCCAGAAATTTGTCTGCTCAAACTATTATCCCACTGGGTGAATAACTAAAATATGCGCCCCAATCATTACTTTCATTTCGTTCTCCATCGGAGGAAGTCTTTCTCTTCCTTCTTGAAGTATGTGTTCTTCACATTTCTTCCAGAAGGGAGTGAAACTGATGTGAAATTACATCCTTAATGTTTTCTCCGGCAAGGGCTGTGTTATTCTTTCCGTCTCCAGAACGTATCTGCAATGAAAGTAGATTTTAAAATTAATTCATTTATTTATAATATTTACAATTATTATTCTGATTATGTAGATGTTTATTGGTGAAAGATGATTACGCTCATTCCTCTATTTTATCTCATAACTAATAGAAATTACCAGCTTGAACAACGGAAAATGTCCTTAAAAGTGAATCATCCACATTTCTACTTAAAAAAATGCCAAATAGTTAAATATTTAAAATATAAAAAGTAAATTGGCTGTTACTGTTGTTAAAAGTTATCTTTTCTGATTTACTGTATGCCCATTTTCAAGAGGGGCAACAAATGTGTTGCAGCCAAACGATCTACTGAGACAGTACATTTAAGCAACGTAGAAAAAAAAGGCTAGAAATGCAAACCGAAATCTCTTAAATCACCTTCTATCGGAGGTAGTGTTTTCCTCTCTCTTCTTTCTTCATTCTTGACATCCATGATCTCTTCTTGAAGTCACCTGTGGAGAGGGGGGATTAGTACACATACACATATAACACTACCCACCAAAACCGCGAAAAAAACCCACGGCGGGTTGCCTTATGGGCCCTAACTACGCAATGTTTTGCACCGATAAGTGGCTAACTAAAACACGCGCCCTAAGCTTTCTTCACTCTTCTTTCTTCATTCTTGATTTCCATAATCTTGTAATTGTTTCATCATGGCGTGAGTGAAAGTGATGAAAGTTTCCATTCTTTAGGTTTATTCCGGTAAGTTCTTCATTGTTTCTTCATTACCCGCAAATTTTCTGTAAAGAAAGTGGAATTCATCTATTAATTATGTTTATAACTATTATTCTAATTAAGCAGTACAACATGAGTCACAGTAGATAATGCATTTTGAATTTTTCTATTTTTTCTCATGAATAAACAAACTGCTAACATGAACGACGGAAAATATCTTTAAAAATGAATCCAACTCTTACAAATTCCTTGCACCAACTCCCTCCTCGATCGGTGGCAGTGTTCTTTGTTCATTCTTCCCACGCATAATCTTGTCATATATTCATTTTGGAAGAAGTTGAAGTGATGATAAAATCCATCTTTTAGGTTTTTTCCTGGTACCATTATTATCCATTCAGGATCCATTAATTAACTGTGAATAGAATGGATTTTACAATGACTAACCTATTTTTACTATAACTTTATACAGTTATTCTCTTTACTATTACACTGGTCACAGCAATTCATGCTTTTTGCATTTTTACTACTTTTTGCCATCATTAAACACATGAAAACCGGTATATAACCTTGAACACTGCTTAGGGAATTATTTGCTCTAAAAAGTGATTTCAAAAAATAAAAATTGTTTTGCATATGTGCCTTGATGAATCAAGGTCATTGTTATCACTATTACGTAGCAATCGTCAATATCAGAAAGCCATTTTAAACGGAGAGAAAAAACTTTAAAGCTATATATAAATAGAATTCGAGTGAAAAGGCAACTGCCAGAAATTTGTCTGCTCAAACTATTATCCCACTGGGTGAATAACTAAAATATGCGCCCCAATCATTACTTTCATTTCGTTCTCCATCGGAGGAAGTCTTTCTCTTCCTTCTTGAAGTATGTGTTCTTCACATTTCTTCCAGAAGGGAGTGAAACTGATGTGAAATTACATCCTTAATGTTTTCTCCGGCAAGGGCTGTGTTATTCTTTCCGTCTCCAGAACGTATCTGCAATGAAAGTAGATTTTACAATTAATTCATTTATTTATAATATTTACAATTATTATTCTGATTATGTAGATGTTTATTGGTGAAAGATGATTACGCTCATTCCTCTATTTTATCTCATAACTAATAGAAATTACCAGCTTGAACAACGGAAAATGTCCTTAAAAGTGAATCATCCACATTTCTACTTAAAAAAATGCCAAATAGTTAAATATGTAAAATATAAAAAGTAAATTGGCTGTTACTGTTGTTAAAAGTTATCTTTTCTGATTTACTGTATGCCCATTTTCAAGAGGGGCAACAAATGTGTTGCAGCCAAACGATCTACTGAGACAGTACATTTAAGCAACGTAGAAAAAAAAGGCTAGAAATGCAAACCGAAATCTCTTAACTCACCTTCTATCGGAGGTAGTGTTTTCCTCTCTCTTCTTTCTTCATTCTTGACATCCATGATCTTCTTTTCTTGAAGTCACCTGTGGAGAGGGGGGATTAGTACACATATACATTAGTATAACACTAACCACCAAAACCGCGAAAAAAACCCACGGCGGGTTGCCTTATGGGCCCTAACTACGCAACGTTTTGCACCGATAAGTGCCTAACTAAAACACGCGCCCTAAGCTTTCTTGTCTTCTTTCTTCATCCAAGAAGTCTTCTCTTTTCTTTCTTCATTCTTGACATCCATGATCTTCTTTTCTTGAAGTCAGCTGTGGAGAGGGGGGATTAGTACACATATACATATAACACTACCCACCAAAACCGCGAAAAAAACCCACGGCGGGTTGCCTTATGGGCCCTACTACGCAACGTTTTCCACCGATAAGTGCCTAACTAAAACACGCGCCCTAAGCTTTCTTCACTCCTCTTTCTTCATCCAAGAAGTCTTCTCTTTTCGTTCTTCATTCTTGACATCCATGATCTTCTTTTCTTGAAGTCACCTGTGGAGAGGGGGGATTAGTACACATACACATATAACACTACCCACCAAAACCTCGAAAAAAACCCACGGCGGGTTGCCTAATGGGCCCTAATTACGCAATGTTTTGCACCGCTTAGTGCCTAACTAAAACACGCGCCCTAAGCAATCTTCACACTTCTTTCTTCATTCGAGGAATCTTCGCTTTTCTTACTTCATTCTTGATATCCATAATCTTGTAATCGTTTCATCAAGGAGTGAGTGAAAGTGATGAAAATTTCTATCATTCCTATCAGGTTTTTTCCCTTACGTTCCGCATTATTATTTCAGTATCCATAAATTATCTGTAAGGAAAAATGCATTTAAATTATTTAATTTATTTCTTACGTTTATAACTATCATTTTAATTATTATTACTATAAAATTTGTGTTTTGGATTTTTCTGTTTTTTTTCTCCGGATTTAACATAAACAACGGAAAATTTCTAAAAATTGAATCATTCAAATTTATTAAAAAAATAATGCTAAATAGCTTAAGACATAATAAATGAAATATTGGCTGTAACTGTTTTTAAAAGTTATCTTAATGATGACCAATTGATGGTATGCCCATTTACAAGAAGGGTAAAAAATGTGCTGTAGTCAACCGATTTACTGAGACAGAACATTTAAGTGACATGAATAAAAAGGTTATGAATGCAAACAGAAATCTCTCAACCTGAATATCAAAGAATTGGAAAAGAATGCGGTAAAGAAGAAGGCCTAAGGATTAAAAGGAAAAGCCTTATTTAATTGTTGAAAGTTGAAACTACCATCTATCGAAGGAAGTGCTGTCTTCGATCTTTTTTTCTTTCTCTCCTACAGTACCTTTATTCTTGAGGTAACATTCCGTTCATGATCTTGTCATTTTTCATCTACGAATGAGTGAAATAAATTCCATCCTTCAGGTTTTTTCCTTTTAGCTGCGTATTATTACTTAATTATCCATAAATTATCTGCACAGAAAGTTGATTATACAATTTATTTCACTTTAAATATATACATATATTTTAATTTTCTACTATTATACAGGTCAAAGAAGATCATGCATTTTGCACTTACACTACTTTTTACCAGCAATTTACCACAACGGAAATCTTCCGGAATAATGGTCATGAAATGAAAAAAGTCTTTTGAAAAATAAAACACATTTTAGAAATGTGCATTGATTAATCATGATAACTTTTGACGTAAAATTATGTAGCATATGCAAATAAGGCCATGTGAGTAGACAGAATTTTTGTGGAACTACTAAAAGGTTTACAGAAATGTGGTAGGAAGAGACAATGTATGGACTGATTCTTAATATCTGAGATGAAGGAATATAGCCAGAATGTTATATGAGATCAGCATTGGCTCCTGTTTCATAAAAGGTAAAGGCTAAATCACGTGAGGATTGCAGAACAATAAGTTTGCTTTCCTGTGACACTAAAGTTGTTCTCAGGATCTTATTAAAAAGGATTAGAATCAATATCAAAGTGCTACTTTACCTAACAGTTCTTACTTCAAGCGGAACTATCATTGTATAGAAATACCATTAAATATTACCTCCGACCTCTGCGAAGAGTCGGCGCAGAATGAGGGGGGGATCGTGCAGCGAGGCCATTGTAAAAGGGCAGTAGCCCCATTACTCCGGAGAAATATTAAATAAACGTGCGCTACTCATGAAATGAATAACCTTTTCACACTTGCACTTTGTTCTTGACCTTTTGTACAGTCGCGATCGGTCAATACGTCGACGGGTCGGGGTAGGCTTCAAAATTATTCAAATCTTTGCGTCATGTGGCCTCTCGAGTTAAATTCACACAACATGAAATAAAAAAGTAGTTTCACTGAAACAGCTCTCGCGGACGGACCGATCCAGTCACAGCGACGGCGCTGCGCATACTTACGCAAGTGGCGTGAGCCTGACGTACGACCGGCCGAATAAAGCCCCGCAGCCAAATTCCCGTTACTTTTTGGGTCCCCCTCGTGTGATTCTTTATTAACAAATCCCACTGGGGAATGAAATATGGCCCTCATGTATAATTCAATGGAAATTCGAATAATAGTCTTGCAGACATGAAAGACACCAAATAGTACGATTTTTACCTCAAGGTTAATTAGGTAATACCTAACAAAAAGCACTTAAAAACAAACGACTAACTTTACGTAACTAAGTCGTCTTTATTAATTAGGTTCCGAATGAAAACTGAAGAGCTAAGTCACCTTACGATTCTTACCTAAAGTGAATCATACTTATTTTACTTATGCCACTGGAAACTTTTGTAGTAATACTTATATGCAATATATGTAATACGTAATACGAAAATAAGTTTGTAAAAATTGAGAATATTTCATCAAATGTCTAAGGGCTTCCGTCTCGTAACCCAATAGGGTTTACGTGCCAAAACACTTAAACCACGACGACGCCGCTCCTATGCGAAGAATGGTTATGAAAATGGGCCATTCATGGAATGTACATCTGTGCCTTTTGAACTCGGAACATTGATAAAATCCTCAGTTTTCTACATATCACCCTGAATATGAAACGTTACCTACTTACCACGATTTCCACCAGCTCTCGATTTCGAACTCCTTGGCTGGGTTATTCCGTGGTCTTCCTACTATCACGACTTCTTCCCATGGAGTCAGAAGATTGAGTTATTTCCGATCCATCCCGTTTGGAATTTCTACCCATTCACCCCTTGATATCCCTGGAACAAATTTAAAAATGATCTTCATCAGAGAAAACGAAAATCAATTTTCGAGTGGATTAGGGAAATAAATACCAGGACAGCTAAAACTAAGAAAGGATTTTTAGGTCTCAGTTCATGACTTCTAAGTTCGGCATTGAAAGCACGACGCATCCTAAAACATAAGAAATAGTTTTAAATAAAATAACGATATTACATTTCACAGAATTCGGGTAAATGATTACGCACTAATTAGAACAGTCAACAGAAGGCCTCTAAAAGGTAAGAATATCGAACCATCACACGCGTGGTAAGAATCAAATATTTTTATCACTCCCTATGCAGATGCACATAATCGAAGTTAACTGTTTTGGAAGAACTGCGTGCCATTAACGCGAAATTCGAGCCAATATTGTTAATTTAATCAAAAAACGTACGTTGAGAACTATTGTATGCCTATTACTTGATTGCACTAATGAGCAATGTTCTAAGTTTGGGCTTCATGCATGGATGGAGCTTCTTACCTCCGATCGCTGCGAAGAGTCGGCGCAGAGTGAGGGCGAGTTATGAAGAAGGAGAGTTCTCACAAATGAACAAATGACGTATTAAGATACGAAGAAACGTAATACAAGGGGGTGGGGGATGAACAAGTATTGCTCAAGTCAAACTTTCTGAAGCCGTTAGCAGTAAATTGAAAAGAGGTCACGGCTGCTAATCCTGTATACCACACTACACAAGATCTAATGCAGAGGTCTCCTCATTTAACTCGCGGGGTGATGTCAAATGGGTCAGCTGGAGTGTTACCTAAAGCGAGAGGGAGCCGTTGACCGCGAATACCAGTTTAATTCAATGACTCATGAGATTGTCCGGTGGGCCTCACACAGCGTGTGATAGGAATCGAATGGGGGAGTTGGGATGGGAGGGGTTCTAGCTTTCGTTCGCTGCAAAGACAGGGAGGGGGGGTAAAGCAGCGAGGCCATTAGACAAGCGTAGTAGACCCATTTCTCCGGAGAAATATTAAATAAATGTTCCCTACTTGAGAAATGATTAACCTTTTTACACTTTCACTTGGCTCTTGTCCTTTTGTACAGTCACGATCGTTCAATGCGTCAACGGGTCGGGGTATACTTTGCGTCAAGTGTTTTCTACACTATGTCCCAAGGAGCCATTTTGGCCTTTGACTTATACAATAAGATATAAAATTGCCTTTTTAGATACTGGAAGATATTACACAAATACTACTAATGAATAGTAAATGCTGCAGGATTTCCTCTTGGTTCAATTTTGAAATTTACAAAAGTCAGGATGCGATATCACTACTGTCTCGAAGTATGCCATTCCATTCCGTTCAGTTACCCTAATATGACTCGTATAATAATAATTTGAATTAAAAATTCATGCCTTTTTTGGCTCTCTGATTAAAAGTCACCAGCAGAAATATTGAATAAGAAATTTCCTGCCTGTAACTGTTGTTATTACTTCACCTTGTCAAGGAAAGTCCATAAATTGTGAATTGGAACCGCCCATGTTTTGAAAATAAAGCTACATACCCATTAGGTTGGCATAAATGACCTCAAGAGCATGGAATGTATATGAATGGAAATATTTAAGGAGGATTGATGGCCTGGTGAAATAGGGTGAAAGATGCAGAATCTTGTTATAATGTAGTATTTAGATCCGCCTTAACACTTTAATTATAAATATACAACAGTTGCAACAGAGACATGATTTAATCAGTCCGCATGCAACTTTCACCGAATAAGTTAAAGAGTAAATACGTTAATGAGTTATTAGGGAGAATTTCACTTTAAGGTGCTCATTCACGCGCGTTCGTCTTGTAATCCGAGATCAGGAGCACAACATTCCCACTGAGCCTTGACGACGCTCTAATGCAAATAATTGTTATGAAATAGTGCACTAAAGTAAATGGAAAAAATAATTCGTTAATTATAAATGCGTTACAATTATTTAGATAATTGTTGATCTAATATTACGTAGTTTGATTCCAAGGGCTTGTAGCCTGCAGCTACTCCCAAGCTTTGTGATTTGGGAGGAATCAATATCATTGTTACAATTAGCACTGAAAACTACGGGGGCAGAGATGGGGAAGTACGTCTAATATTAAATTTTATTCTAAATTTGAGTAATGGGCAATTAGCGACTTGCAAAATAATTTTAAAATAATCATGGGGTACGGTAGTAACTATTTAAAGAGATTTAAATCAATATTAAAGAGCTGCACTGCCTGACGATTCTAAATTCAAGGCGAATCACTGTCATTCCTATTTAACAAATACCACCAAACATTTACAAATGTCCACTGCATCAAATTTAATCAGAATTCAAATCACATGCTAGTAGATGCTCATCGATATATTTAACGAGTGACGTCAGAAAAAAAGTAAGTAAAAACGGAGAAAAAATTCAAACGATGTCAAGGCACTCCCATGTTTTCACCCAAGATGAATTCCATATCATTCCTATTAATCCGCAACAACGCTCGTATGCGAAATCATCATGCAATGATGCACTCATGGAAAGTAAGTCGAAAAAATATACACTTTTGAATAATACGGTTTGACAAAAGATATATGTTGACGTAATATTGCCTGGGTTAAGTAAAATTTTGAGACAGCATTTGTGGACGAATTATCTCAAATACTAAATTTTATCTAAATTAATATCAAAGATCTAATTCACCTTCCGATTCTTACCTAAAATGAATCATTCTTATTTTACGTATACCACTAGAAACTCGCTCCTATTCACGCGTAAAAACGACGCTCTCATGCGGATTATGGGTATGAAATGGTGCACTAAAGAAAAGCAAATCGAAATAACCTATACGTTTGTTTGAAAGGCGTATTAATTAATTTGGATAATTGTTAATATATCAAAGAGCAGTAAAAATTATGAGACGGCGGTTTTTGGGGGAGAGAAGAAAGTACCTCTAATGCCAAATGTAATCTAAAATCAAGAAACAGGCTAATAGGGACTATAAGAATAAATTAAAAAGTAATCTGATAGGGTAGGTCAAAAGTAATTAAACCAAGGATTTCAATCAATATATAAGAGCTACTTCGCCTTAGGATTGTTACTTCAAGGAGAATCAAGTATCATTTTTATTTGACAAATACCTCTAGCCATTGAATATTATCACCTTAAACTAATCTAAATACAAATGAAGGCGTAATAGAAGTTCATCGACTAATTTACAAGTAATTTTTATACTTAGTTTCAATGTTAATAGGAAAAATTCACTAAATATTTAAGAGCAATCGCCTAGTCATCCGAGTTCAATCCATCGTATCAACCGGCATAATAATAATAATACTTGATTCATTTTGAAAAATGGTACAACCATATTAAATGTCGTCAATAGAAATATTATTTTACATACAAACGAGTTCTTAAATGCGATGTAGACTGTAAGAAAAGAATTCATCCAATAAGTCAATTGGATGAACAAGTAACCAGGTATATACCCTATTCTTGAGACTCTGGATACCATCAGATTTCAAATGAGTAGGCAGTTAGTAATACCGTCGTATGTTCATATTATGAAATGTGTTAAGTTGATGACAATCTACAATAAGTAGTATTTAGATTTGATTTACCTCTTTTGGGATAGTTATGGATGTTAGATCTTATTTGGTAAGTTTCTAGATTAACTTTCACATGAATCAGAGCCTCAAAGATATCTAAACTAAGTACAATCATGATTCGATACCTAATAAAAAAAAGGTTTGTGGGCAGCATCAATGATATGAGAGAAAAAATTGTTCTGAACAACTTTAAAGAAAAAATTATTTACAGAATCTGGGATAAAAGGAAGATTTTCTTTTCCGTTACCATGACCAACTGCTTGATTGATTACTCCGCCTTTTGTTAATTTTTTGAATTCAAAATGAAATCCTAATAAGCTTTATTTTTTGCACACCTTTCTGATTGATCTTATGTATATCAAGTAAGCCTCTTTGTCATGCAGGCTTCTGCTGATTTTGTTAGAGTTATAGTAGCTAAGTAAATCATTTCAAAGAGCTAATAATTCCCCAGTATACCAGAGATTATTTTTATTTATAGTGGGCATGGAGTTTAGTATTTTTTCGGAAATCATTGTTCAAAAATGTCGAGGAAATTACCTAAAAACAAGTTTTTCTCTACAGAGTCTGTGTAAATACCATTCCAATTCATTCAAGATAGAAGCAGTTGGAAACTCTCTCAACCTTCGGTAATTGCAGTGAAGTAAGTGAAGTAACCTTGATGGTCAGATGGGACACAGTCAATAACACTTAAAATAAACAGTTCAGGGCATTAATTGGTAATTACATTATTTAGGCGGGCAGAAAATCCAGTAGGCTGTTTTATTGCCCAGTATAAATTATATGAAAGCAAAAGATTTGCATGGCATGGAAGTCTTGCAAGGAACTAAAATTTCGAGAATTATGAAATGTTATTTTAATAAGTAGCAGTAGCTATGATAAAATTATTGATTACTTCTTTTCTTTGCAATGAGGTCATATTACTACTGGATATGCATCTACTTGACCCCTGCTGACGCGTTTTGGATGCACATGGAACTGCTAACTTAGCATTTAGAAAATATCAATCTCTTCTCTTTACCACAATGCATGAACAGGAATTGCCTTTTTGCTTGTTAATTTTTTGTCGTGTGCGTGAGTTTTTAAAAAATATATACACATTTGTTTATAAATCATGCTGTTTATTTTCTAGTGATGTGTTTCGGCTCTTAGCTGGAATGAAATGTAAGGATCAGTTTTTGGGAAATCTTGCTAGTTTTTAGCAATGCCTATTATACGGCATTGTCAAGAATCATGACAAATTCTGTTGTGCATTTTATCATTCCGTTATATTGAAATGTCTCTGCGGGTATTCTTATATTTAGCGGTAAAAGAAAGAGTGGGAAAGATTATATTACCGACATTTTACACAAAAGGTGAGTGAAATAAGATTACCCATCAATTTATTTATGATAAATATCCATTTAGTGATTTACCTCTTGTGGGGTTGTTTTGGATATTAGTTCTTAATTGGTAAGATTCTATATTGACTTTCAAATGAATGACAGCGTTAAAGATATATGAACTAAATACAGTCATTATTCCGATTAATCTTGCTTGCAGGAATCATGTGGTGGGGAGCGAATAGCTCTCTTTTGTAGTAGTAAAATTTGTTTAAAATGTGGGGAATGACCCCATAACGCAACACCATAATTAAAATGACATTGAAAGAAGACATGATAAAATATTAAACAATACTCATTTGGAAATAAGAAAGTTGAGCTTTCTTAACATACATGCACCTCTTCTCAGTTTATTACAGGTCTGACTGATGCGAGTCTCGCAGTTAAGTTTTGTATCAATGTAAATTCCTAATATTTTAACGGTTTCAACATCAGTCACTGCATACACACATCAACCCGACAAAGTTATTCCTAAGCAAGGAATGGTTTTGGAATGATTTACTCATGGAATTTAAATAGATAAAAATAACAAGGTTGTTAGAAATGAGCATTAATTAATTTAGATAATTTTTGACTGTACCTGTATATTACGAAGCGTAGGTAATATATATGAGGGAATGAATATAAAACCCAAAGCCGTACTCTTAAGGGCACTAATAGGTGGAATAAAGAAGGGGGGTTTACAGGGAGCGAGAAAGTTATAGCAATCACTCAATCACTCCGGTATATGTAGGCACATTGACCGTCGTGAACCGCAAACACACAACACTCTGGGTTTACGGGGCGGGAAGCCCGACGCCAGTGACCCGTCACTCAGACAAATGAAATATAAAATAAATAGTTCTAACAATTACTCAGGTATTTGCACAACAAATTGACCTTCACAAGTTGCAACCACACACACACTCAGGGTTTACGGGGTGGAAACCCAACGCCAGTGACCGGTCACTCAAATGATTGAAATTTAAAACAATGGAAAAACTACCTACTCCCTCGCTCCGGTATTTGCAGAACAAATTGACCGTCACAAGTCGCAAACACATACACACTCAGGGTTTACGGGGTTGGAAACCCGACGCCAGTGAGCCGTCACTCAAACTAGGAATACACTGTAAGCACAGTGCTGGTGGGGAAATAGTGCCAAAAATCATTGACTCATATTCATATCATTGATACATATCCATCCTAGTAACCGCGAAAATCAACCTATGCGAATAATTGTAAAAGATGCACCGATGGAAAGATAGTCGAAAATATATTAAGTTTTTAAAAAATGACGTAATTTTATAAGAGTGATTTTATCAGAGATATGTATCAAGATAATTGCTGAGGTCATGTTACCGAGAGTACTTGCAGCGATTTTGAGGGGAGATAAGAATATGCCTACTATATTAAATATTATCTTAGCTCGAATGACGGACTAATAGGACCTCTCATAATCATTTGAAAAGTAATTGGAGGAATCAGGGGCGTATTGACCCCATTTGCCGCCCTACGCTATATATATTCAATGTCTGCCGCCCCCTTAAGGAATTAATTTTCACAATTCAGAGCTTGTGTTTATATAATGCGAACCAAATTCAATGTGTCCACAAGGTCCTCGCGTCTAACAACAGGAGCTAGCGAAAAAAGCAATAGCGTGATCATTCGCAAGACGATGACTAATGTAAACACAGGATTCTCGCTCCTGGCGGCCTTTGGTGGAACCTTTTTTCCAAAAAGAAAACGCGCGGGATTTTGAATCAATATGGTTGCATTAAAAAAATTTAAATAAATGATGAAATAAAATTCCCGGACTTATACCGACCCCCCCCCCCCCCCGGGATCTGACGCCCTACGCTAAGGCGTAGATGGCGTGCTGGTAAATACGCCCCTGGGAGGAAGTCAATAAATAATTATTAAAAAGGATTTCAATCAATATGAAAGAGCTACTTCACCTTACGATTCCTTCCTTCAAGGCGTATTAAGTATCATTTTTATTTAACCAGTACTACTTGACGCTGACATAATTTTGTTACAGAATAGGCGTTTACCGAAATTTAAACTAGCAATGTCCGTAAGTAAATTAGAAGGTAATAAGGAACAAATTCACTAAATGCCTAAGAGCTTAGGTTGTAGAAGTTTTTACAAATATTTAATTAATAAAAACCACCGGAAATCGACAAATGTCCCTTATGTAAACTTGATTCGAAATTCGAATGACTGGCTAATAGAGTTTAACGAAACAATGTAACGTCAGTAAATAGGTTAGTGGTAATTAAAGAAATTCACCAAATGTGTAAGTGCTTCAGCCATTTAACCCAGGATGAAATACATCGCAGTAAAGGCGAATGATTTGTAAACTCGGAAATTGTTGCCTTGGAATGCACATTAGCGGATAACTCTGTTAAAAGATACTGTTGCGGCATCTCCCGCAGTTTCTTTGGAACATATCATTCCTATTCAGCTGCGACAGCAACGCCCCTATACAAACAATAGTTGTGGAATAATGCACTCATGCGAAGTATATGCCAATAGTAATATATCAGTAAAAACCGAACCGTACGTTGGAAATGCTAGTTAATTAATTAAGATAATTGTTGTCATAAGTAATGGTCGTCTAAAAATGCGTTAAAATATGAGACAGCAATTTTAGGGGGGTTTGAATGGAAGTTCACAGACTAATTTGACGAATAATGTCAGAAATTAGTTATAACATTCCGGCGTCTGAAAAGTTTCCGAACTAAAAAAGATGCAACACATTTTTTTCTGAAATATTTAAGGTTGGAAACTTTTCAAACTTGTCGACTCTTAATAAGAAAAAACCCTAACCTCAATGCCCAAAAGCTTCCACCTTGTAACCCGAGATGAATTTTCTATTTATCCACGACAAAGACGTTCTTATGCAAAGAATGTTTATGGACTTCAAATGCATTCATGGAAACTAAATCGAAATAAATGACACAATAAATGACAATAAAAGACACTTAATGCGCATTGCTTTACAAAGATCATTGATTAAGTAAAATCATCTGGATTACCTAAAATTATGAGGAAGTGATTTTAGCGGGGAGAGAACAAAGTGTCTCTTATACTTAATTGAACGAATTATGCCAGTAATTTTTTTAAAGTAGATGGTGTGAAAAGAATGCCAGTAATATTTTAATATGCGAATGAAAAGTAAGTTATTAGGAAGAAATTAACTAAATCTCTATTTGCTTCCATCTTGCTCCCAAAGATGTCTTGAGCATTAAACATAATTTTATATGAGTTATAAAATATTGCACTCTTGGAAAGTAAATTGAATTAAATAATAAATATTTTAGAAAAACGCATTGTTAACGATATTTTTGTTACATGGATCACGCAAATTTATGAGACATTTTATGGGGAGATAATATTCTCGTGCCTCTTATGCCAAATGTAATGTGAATCCGGCTCATAGCGACTCGCAGAATAATTAAAAAGTAATCATAAGGTGTACCTTAATAATTATTAAAAAGGTTTAAACGTGAATTAATAACATTCTTATTTATCAAATACAACTTAACACCTACACGAGTCCACCACGTGAAATTTAATCGAAATTCTAACGACAGGCTAAGAGACGTTCATCAAGAAATTACACAAGTGATGTCAGCAAAAATGCTGTAGTTATTAGGAAGATTTTCATAAAATCTCTATGTGATTCTGTCTTGTAGATCATCCGTAGATCATCCATCCTATTTATCCGCGACAACCGCATTCCAATGCGAATGTCGCGGATAGTCGTTTGGAATAATGCACTCGTGAAAAGTCGAAAAAATAATTTTTTAATATGCAAATTGACCGCATGCTCCAGATTGAGGACATTCTGACGTAATATTTTCTTAAGTACGTAAATTTATTGGAGTGATTTTATCAGAGAGAAGAAATAATATCTACTAATTTAATACTATATGCAATCTAAAGTCGATTAACGAGCTCACTACTAGTAGAATAGCATAGAAGTAATCTGAGGGAGTACGGAACTAAGTCGTCTTAATTAATTAGGTTCCGAATGAAAACCGAAGAGCTAGGTCACCTTCCGATTCTTACCTAAAGTGAATCATTCTTATTTTACTTATGCCACTGGAAACTGTTGTAGTAATACTTATATGCAATATATGTAATACGTAATACGAAAATAAGTTTGTAAAAATTGAGAATATTTCATCAAATGTCTAAGGGCTTCCGTCTCGTAACCCAATAGGGTTTACGTGCCAAAACACTTAAACCACGACGACGCCGCTCCTATGCGAAGAATGGTTATGAAAATGGGCCATTCATGGAATGTACATCTGTGCCTTTTGAACTCGGAACATTGATAAAATCCTCAGTTTTCTACATATCACCCTGAATATGAAACGTTACCTACTTACCACGATTTCCACCAGCTCTCGATTTCGAACTCCTTGGCTGGGTTATTCCGTGGTCTTCCTATTATCACGACTTCTTCCCATGGAGTCAGAAGATTGAGTTATTTCCGATCCATCCCGTTTGGAATTTCTACCCATTCACCCCTTGATATCCCTGGAACAAATTTAAAAAGGATCTTCATCAGAGAAAACGAAAATCAATTTTCGAGTGGATTAGGGAAATAAATACCAGGACAGCTAAAACTAAGAAAGGATTTTTAGGTCTCAGTTCATGACTTCTAAGTTCGGCATTGAAAGCACGACGCATCCTAAAACATAAGAAATAGTTTTAAATAAAATAACGATATTACATTTCACAGAATTCGGGTAAATGATTACGCACTAATTAGAACAGTCAACAGAAGGCCTCTAAAAGGTAAGAATATCGAACCATCACACGCGTGGTAAGAATCAAATATTTTTATCACTCCCTATGCAGATGCACATAATCGAAGTTAACTGTTTTGGAAGAACTGCGTGCCATTAACGCGAAATTCGAGCCAATATTGTTAATTTAATCAAAAAACGTACGTTGAGAACTATTGTATGCCTATTACTTGATTGCACTAATGAGCAATGTTCTAAGTTTGGGCTTCATGCATGGATGGAGCTTCTTACCTCCGATCGCTGCGAAGAGTCGGCGCAGAGTGAGGGCGAGTTATGAAGAAGGAGAGTTCTCACAAATGAACAAATGACGTATTAAGATACGAAGAAACGTAATACAAGGGGGTGGGGGATGAACAAGTATTGCTCAAGTCAAACTTTCTGAAGCCGTTAGCAGTAAATTGAAAAGAGGTCACGGCTGCTAATCCTGTATACCACACTACACAAGATCTAATGCAGAGGTCTCCTCATTTAACTCGCGGGGTGATGTCAAATGGGTCAGCTGGAGTGTTACCTAAAGCGAGAGGGAGCCGTTGACCGCGAATACCAGTTTAATTCAATGACTCATGAGATTGTCCGGTGGGCCTCACACAGCGTGTGATAGGAATCGAATGGGGGAGTTGGGATGGGAGGGGTTCTAGCTTTCGTTCGCTGCAAAGACAGGGAGGGGGGGTAAAGCAGCGAGGCCATTAGACAAGCGTAGTAGACCCATTTCTCCGGAGAAATATTAAATAAATGTTCCCTACTTGAGAAATGATTAACCTTTTTACACTTTCACTTGGCTCTTGTCCTTTTGTACAGTCACGATCGTTCAATGCGTCAACGGGTCGGGGTATACTTTGCGTCAAGTGTTTTCTACACTATGTCCCAAGGAGCCATTTTGGCCTTTGACTTATACAATAAGATATAAAATTGCCTTTTTAGATACTGGAAGATATTACACAAATACTACTAATGAATAGTAAATGCTGCAGGATTTCCTCTTGGTTCAATTTTGAAATTTACAAAAGTCAGGATGCGATATCACTACTGTCTCGAAGTATGCCATTCCATTCCGTTCAGTTACCCTAATATGACTCGTATAATAATAATTTGAATTAAAAATTCATGCCTTTTTTGGCTCTCTGATTAAAAGTCACAAGCAGAAATATTGAATAAGAAATTTCCTGCCTGTAACTGTTGTTATTACTTCACCTTGTCAAGGAAAGTCCATAAATTGTGAATTGGAACCGCCCATGTTTTGAAAATAAAGCTACATACCCATTAGGTTGGCATAAATGACCTCAAGAGCATGGAATGTATATGAATGGAAATATTTAAGGAGGATTGATGGCCTGGTGAAATAGGGTGAAAGATGCAGAATCTTGTTATAATGTAGTATTTAGATCCGCCTTAACACTTTAATTATAAATATACAACAGTTGCAACAGAGACATGATTTAATCAGTCCGCATGCAACTTTCACCGAATAAGTTAAAGAGTAAATACGTTAATGAGTTATTAGGGAGAATTTCACTTTAAGGTGCTCATTCACGCGCGTTCGTCTTGTAATCCGAGATCAGGAGCACAACATTCCCACTGAGCCTTGACGACGCTCTAATGCAAATAATTGTTATGAAATAGTGCACTAAAGTAAATGGAAAAAATAATTCGTTAATTATAAATGCGTTACAATTATTTAGATAATTGTTGATCTAATATTACGTAGTTTGATTCCAAGGGCTTGTAGCCTGCAGCTACTCCCAAGCTTTGTGATTTGGGAGGAATCAATATCATTGTTACAATTAGCACTGAAAACTACGGGGGCAGAGATGGGGAAGTACGTCTAATATTAAATTTTATTCTAAATTTGAGTAATGGGCAATTAGCGACTTGCAAAATAATTTTAAAATAATCATGGGGTACGGTAGTAACTATTTAAAGAGATTTAAATCAATATTAAAGAGCTGCACTGCCTGACGATTCTAAATTCAAGGCGAATCACTGTCATTCCTATTTAACAAATACCACCAAACATTTACAAATGTCCACTGCATCAAATTTAATCAGAATTCAAATCACATGCTAGTAGATGCTCATCGATATATTTAACGAGTGACGTCAGAAAAAAAGTAAGTAAAAACGGAGAAAAAATTCAAACGATGTCAAGGCACTCCCATGTTTTCACCCAAGATGAATTCCATATCATTCCTATTAATCCGCAACAACGCTCGTATGCGAAATCATCATGCAATGATGCACTCATGGAAAGTAAGTCGAAAAAATATACACTTTTGAATAATACGGTTTGACAAAAGATATATGTTGACGTAATATTGCCTGGGTTAAGTAAAATTTTGAGACAGCATTTGTGGACGAATTATCTCAAATACTAAATTTTATCTAAATTAATATCAAAGATCTAATTCACCTTCCGATTCTTACCTAAAATGAATCATTCTTATTTTACGTATACCACTAGAAACTCGCTCCTATTCACGCGTAAAAACGACGCTCTCATGCGGATTATGGGTATGAAATGGTGCACTAAAGAAAAGCAAATCGAAATAACCTATACGTTTGTTTGAAAGGCGTATTAATTAATTTGGATAATTGTTAATATATCAAAGAGCAGTAAAAATTATGAGACGGCGGTTTTTGGGGGAGAGAAGAAAGTACCTCTAATGCCAAATGTAATCTAAAATCAAGAAACAGGCTAATAGGGACTATAAGAATAAATTAAAAAGTAATCTGATAGGGTAGGTCAAAAGTAATTAAACCAAGGATTTCAATCAATATATAAGAGCTACTTCGCCTTAGGATTGTTACTTCAAGGAGAATCAAGTATCATTTTTATTTGACAAATACCTCTAGCCATTGAATATTATCACCTTAAACTAATCTAAATACAAATGAAGGCGTAATAGAAGTTCATCGACTAATTTACAAGTAATTTTTATACTTAGTTTCAATGTTAATAGGAAAAATTCACTAAATATTTAAGAGCAATCGCCTAGTCATCCGAGTTCAATCCATCGTATCAACCGGCATAATAATAATAATACTTGATTCATTTTGAAAAATGGTACAACCATATTAAATGTCGTCAATAGAAATATTATTTTACATACAAACGAGTTCTTAAATGCGATGTAGACTGTAAGAAAAGAATTCATCCAATAAGTCAATTGGATGAACAAGTAACCAGGTATATACCCTATTCTTGAGACTCTGGATACCATCAGATTTCAAATGAGTAGGCAGTTAGTAATACCGTCGTATGTTCATATTATGAAATGTGTTAAGTTGATGACAATCTACAATAAGTAGTATTTAGATTTGATTTACCTCTTTTGGGATAGTTATGGATGTTAGATCTTATTTGGTAAGTTTCTAGATTAACTTTCACATGAATCAGAGCCTCAAAGATATCTAAACTAAGTACAATCATGATTCGATACCTAATAAAAAAAAGGTTTGTGGGCAGCATCAATGATATGAGAGAAAAAATTGTTCTGAACAACTTTAAAGAAAAAATTATTTACAGAATCTGGGATAAAAGGAAGATTTTCTTTTCCGTTACCATGACCAACTGCTTGATTGATTACTCCGCCTTTTGTTAATTTTTTGAATTCAAAATGAAATCCTAATAAGCTTTATTTTTTGCACACCTTTCTGATTGATCTTATGTATATCAAGTAAGCCTCTTTGTCATGCAGGCTTCTGCTGATTTTGTTAGAGTTATAGTAGCTAAGTAAATCATTTCAAAGAGCTAATAATTCCCCAGTATACCAGAGATTATTTTTATTTATAGTGGGCATGGAGTTTAGTATTTTTTCGGAAATCATTGTTCAAAAATGTCGAGGAAATTACCTAAAAACAAGTTTTTCTCTACAGAGTCTGTGTAAATACCATTCCAATTCATTCAAGATAGAAGCAGTTGGAAACTCTCTCAACCTTCGGTAATTGCAGTGAAGTAAGTGAAGTAACCTTGATGGTCAGATGGGACACAGTCAATAACACTTAAAATAAACAGTTCAGGGCATTAATTGGTAATTACATTATTTAGGCGGGCAGAAAATCCAGTAGGCTGTTTTATTGCCCAGTATAAATTATATGAAAGCAAAAGATTTGCATGGCATGGAAGTCTTGCAAGGAACTAAAATTTCGAGAATTATGAAATGTTATTTTAATAAGTAGCAGTAGCTATGATAAAATTATTGATTACTTCTTTTCTTTGCAATGAGGTCATATTACTACTGGATATGCATCTACTTGACCCCTGCTGACGCGTTTTGGATGCACATGGAACTGCTAACTTAGCATTTAGAAAATATCAATCTCTTCTCTTTACCACAATGCATGAACAGGAATTGCCTTTTTGCTTGTTAATTTTTTGTCGTGTGCGTGAGTTTTTAAAAAATATATACACATTTGTTTATAAATCATGCTGTTTATTTTCTAGTGATGTGTTTCGGCTCTTAGCTGGAATGAAATGTAAGGATCAGTTTTTGGGAAATCTTGCTAGTTTTTAGCAATGCCTATTATACGGCATTGTCAAGAATCATGACAAATTCTGTTGTGCATTTTATCATTCCGTTATATTGAAATGTCTCTGCGGGTATTCTTATATTTAGCGGTAAAAGAAAGAGTGGGAAAGATTATATTACCGACATTTTACACAAAAGGTGAGTGAAATAAGATTACCCATCAATTTATTTATGATAAATATCCATTTAGTGATTTACCTCTTGTGGGGTTGTTTTGGATATTAGTTCTTAATTGGTAAGATTCTATATTGACTTTCAAATGAATGACAGCGTTAAAGATATATGAACTAAATACAGTCATTATTCCGATTAATCTTGCTTGCAGGAATCATGTGGTGGGGAGCGAATAGCTCTCTTTTGTAGTAGTAAAATTTGTTTAAAATGTGGGGAATGACCCCATAACGCAACACCATAATTAAAATGACATTGAAAGAAGACATGATAAAATATTAAACAATACTCATTTGGAAATAAGAAAGTTGAGCTTTCTTAACATACATGCACCTCTTCTCAGTTTATTACAAGTCTGACTGATGCGAGTCTCGCAGTTAAGTTTTGTATCAATGTAAATTCCTAATATTTTAACGGTTTCAACATCAGTCACTGCATACACACATCAACCCGACAAAGTTATTCCTAAGCAAGGAATGGCTTTGGAATGATTTACTCATGGAATTTAAATAGATAAAAATAACAAGGTTGTTAGAAATGAGCATTAATTAATTTAGATAATTTTTGACTGTACCTGTATATTACGAAGCGTAGGTAATATATATGAGGGAATGAATATAAAACCCAAAGCCGTACTCTTAAGGGCACTAATAGGTGGAATAAAGAAGGGGGGTTTACAGGGAGCGAGAAAGTTATAGCAATCACTCAATCACTCCGGTATATGTAGGCACATTGACCGTCGTGAACCGCAAACACACAACACTCTGGGTTTACGGGGCGGGAAGCCCGACGCCAGTGACCCGTCACTCAGACAAATGAAATATAAAATAAATAGTTCTAACAATTACTCAGGTATTTGCACAACAAATTGACCTTCACAAGTTGCAACCACACACACACTCAGGGTTTACGGGGTGGAAACCCAACGCCAGTGACCGGTCACTCAAATGATTGAAATTTAAAACAATGGAAAAACTACCTACTCCCTCGCTCCGGTATTTGCAGAACAAATTGACCGTCACAAGTCGCAAACACATACACACTCAGGGTTTACGGGGTTGGAAACCCGACGCCAGTGAGCCGTCACTCAAACTAGGAATACACTGTAAGCACAGTGCTGGTGGGGAAATAGTGCCAAAAATCATTGACTCATATTCATATCATTGATACATATCCATCCTAGTAACCGCGAAAATCAACCTATGCGAATAATTGTAAAAGATGCACCGATGGAAAGATAGTCGAAAATATATTAAGTTTTTAAAAAATGACGTAATTTTATAAGAGTGATTTTATCAGAGATATGTATCAAGATAATTGCTGAGGTCATGTTACCGAGAGTACTTGCAGCGATTTTGAGGGGAGATAAGAATATGCCTACTATATTAAATATTATCTTAGCTCGAATGACGGACTAATAGGACCTCTCATAATCATTTGAAAAGTAATTGGAGGAATCAGGGGCGTATTGACCCCATTTGCCGCCCTACGCTATATATATTCAATGTCTGCTGCCCCCTTAAGGAATTAATTTTCACAATTCAGAGCTTGTGTTTATATAATGCGAACCAAATTCAATGTGTCCACAAGGTCCTCGCGTCTAACAACAGGAGCTAGCGAAAAAAGCAATAGCGTGATCATTCGCAAGACGATGACTAATGTAAACACAGGATTCTCGCTCCTGGCGGCCTTTGGTGGAACCTTTTTTCCAAAAAGAAAACGCGCGGGATTTTGAATCAATATGGTTGCATTAAAAAAATTTAAATAAATGATGAAATAAAATTCCCGGACTTATACCGACCCCCCCCCCCCCCGGGATCTGACGCCCTACGCTAAGGCGTAGATGGCGTGCTGGTAAATACGCCCCTGGGAGGAAGTCAATAAATAATTATTAAAAAGGATTTCAATCAATATGAAAGAGCTACTTCACCTTACGATTCCTTCCTTCAAGGCGTATTAAGTATCATTTTTATTTAACCAGTACTACTTGACGCTGACATAATTTTGTTACAGAATAGGCGTTTACCGAAATTTAAACTAGCAATGTCCGTAAGTAAATTAGAAGGTAATAAGGAACAAATTCACTAAATGCCTAAGAGCTTAGGTTGTAGAAGTTTTTACAAATATTTAATTAATAAAAACCACCGGAAATCGACAAATGTCCCTTATGTAAACTTGATTCGAAATTCGAATGACTGGCTAATAGAGTTTAACGAAACAATGTAACGTCAGTAAATAGGTTAGTGGTAATTAAAGAAATTCACCAAATGTGTAAGTGCTTCAGCCATTTAACCCAGGATGAAATACATCGCAGTAAAGGCGAATGATTTGTAAACTCGGAAATTGTTGCCTTGGAATGCACATTAGCGGATAACTCTGTTAAAAGATACTGTTGCGGCATCTCCCGCAGTTTCTTTGGAACATATCATTCCTATTCAGCTGCGACAGCAACGCCCCTATACAAACAATAGTTGTGGAATAATGCACTCATGCGAAGTATATGCCAATAGTAATATATCAGTAAAAACCGAACCGTACGTTGGAAATGCTAGTTAATTAATTAAGATAATTGTTGTCATAAGTAATGGTCGTCTAAAAATGCGTTAAAATATGAGACAGCAATTTTAGGGGGGTTTGAATGGAAGTTCACAGACTAATTTGACGAATAATGTCAGAAATTAGTTATAACATTCCGGCGTCTGAAAAGTTTCCGAACTAAAAAAGATGCAACACATTTTTTTCTGAAATATTTAAGGTTGGAAACTTTTCAAACTTGTCGACTCTTAATAAGAAAAAACCCTAACCTCAATGCCCAAAAGCTTCCACCTTGTAACCCGAGATGAATTTTCTATTTATCCACGACAAAGACGTTCTTATGCAAAGAATGTTTATGGACTTCAAATGCATTCATGGAAACTAAATCGAAATAAATGACACAATAAATGACAATAAAAGACACTTAATGCGCATTGCTTTACAAAGATCATTGATTAAGTAAAATCATCTGGATTACCTAAAATTATGAGGAAGTGATTTTAGCGGGGAGAGAACAAAGTGTCTCTTATACTTAATTGAACGAATTATGCCAGTAATTTTTTTAAAGTAGATGGTGTGAAAAGAATGCCAGTAATATTTTAATATGCGAATGAAAAGTAAGTTATTAGGAAGAAATTAACTAAATCTCTATTTGCTTCCATCTTGCTCCCAAAGATGTCTTGAGCATTAAACATAATTTTATATGAGTTATAAAATATTGCACTCTTGGAAAGTAAATTGAATTAAATAATAAATATTTTAGAAAAACGCATTGTTAACGATATTTTTGTTACATGGATCACGCAAATTTATGAGACATTTTATGGGGAGATAATATTCTCGTGCCTCTTATGCCAAATGTAATGTGAATCCGGCTCATAGCGACTCGCAGAATAATTAAAAAGTAATCATAAGGTGTACCTTAATAATTATTAAAAAGGTTTAAACGTGAATTAATAACATTCTTATTTATCAAATACAACTTAACACCTACACGAGTCCACCACGTGAAATTTAATCGAAATTCTAACGACAGGCTAAGAGACGTTCATCAAGAAATTACACAAGTGATGTCAGCAAAAATGCTGTAGTTATTAGGAAGATTTTCATAAAATCTCTATGTGATTCTGTCTTGTAGATCATCCGTAGATCATCCATCCTATTTATTTTCCGCGACAACCGCATTCCAATGCGAATGTCGCGGATAGTCGTTTGGAATAATGCACTCGTGGAAAAGTCGAAAAAAATAATTTTTTAATATGCAAATTGACCGCATGCTCCAGATTGAGGACATTCTGACGTAATATTTTCTTAAGTACGTAAATTTATTGGAGTGATTTTATCAGAGAGAAGAAAATAATATCTACTAATTTAATACTATATGCAATCTAAAGTCGATTAACGAGCTCACTACTAGTAGAAATAGCATAGAAGTAATCTGAGGGAGTACGGAACTAAGTCGTCTTAATTAATTAGGTTCCGAATGAAAACCGAAGAGCTAGGTCACCTTCCGATTCTTACCTAAAGTGAATCATTCTTTATTTTACTTATGCCACTGGAAACTGTTGTAGTAATACTTATATGCAATATATGTAATACGTAATACGAAAATAAGTTTGTAAAAATTGAGAATATTTCATCAAATGTCTAAGGGCTTCCGTCTCGTAACCCAATAGGGGTTTACGTGCCAAAACACTTAAACCACGACGACGCCGCTCCTATGCGAAGAATGGTTATGAAAATGGGCCATTCATGGAATGTACATCTGTGCCTTTTGAACTCGGAACATTGATAAAATCCTCAGTTTTCTACATATCACCCTGAATATGAAACGTTACCTACTTACCACGATTTCCACCAGCTCTCGATTTCGAACTCCTTGGCTGGGTTATTCCGTGGTCTTCCTACTATCACGACTTCTTCCCATGGAGTCAGAAGATTGAGTTATTTCCGATCCATCCCGTTTGGAATTTCTACCCATTCACCCCTTGATATCCCTGGAACAAATTTAAAAATGATCTTCATCAGAGGAAAACGAAAATCAATTTTCGAGTGGATTAGGGAAATAAATACCAGGACAGCTAAAACTAAGAAAGGATTTTTTAGGTCTCAGTTCATGACTTCTAAGTTCGGCATTGAAAGCACGACGCATCCTAAAACATAAGAAATAGTTTTAAATAAAATAACGATATTACATTTCACAGAATTCGGGTAAATGATTACGCACTAATTAGAACAGTCAACAGAAGGCCTCTAAAAGGTAAGAATATCGAACCATCACACGCGTGGTAAGAATCAAATATTTTTATCACTCCCTATGCAGATGCACATAATCGAAGTTAACTGTTTTGGAAGAACTGCGTGCCATTAACGCGAAATTCGAGCCAATATTGTTAATTTAATCAAAAAACGTACGTTGAGAACTATTGTATGCCTATTACTTGATTGCACTAATGAGCAATGTTCTAAGTTTGGGCTTCATGCATGGATGGAGCTTCTTACCTCCGATCGCTGCGAAGAGTCGGCGCAGAGTGAGGGCGAGTTATGAAGAAGGAGAGTTCTCACAAATGAACAAATGACGTATTAAGATACGAAGAAACGTAATACAAGGGGGTGGGGGATGAACAAGTATTGCTCAAGTCAAACTTTCTGAAGCCGTTAGCAGTAAATTGAAAAGAGGTCACGGCTGCTAATCCTGTATACCACACTACACAAGATCTAATGCAGAGGTCTCCTCATTTAACTCGCGGGGGTGATGTCAAATGGGTCAGCTGGAGTGTTACCTAAAGCGAGAGGGAGCCGTTGACCGCGAATACCAGTTTAATTCAATGACTCATGAGATTGTCCGGTGGGCCTCACACAGCGTGTGATAGGAATCGAATGGGGGAGTTGGGATGGGAGGGGTTCTAGCTTTCGTTCGCTGCAAAGACAGGGAGGGGGGGGGTAAAGCAGCGAGGCCATTAGACAAGCGTAAGTAGACCCATTTCTCCGGAGAAATATTAAATAAATGTTCCCTACTTGAGAAATGATTAACCTTTTTACACTTTCACTTGGCTCTTGTCCTTTTGTACAGTCACGATCGTTCAATGCGTCAACGGGTCGGGGTATACTTTGCGTCAAGTGTTTTCTACACTATGTCCCAAGGAGCCATTTTGGCCTTTGACTTATACAATAAGATATAAAATTGCCTTTTTAGATACTGGAAGATATTACACAAATACTACTAATGAATAGTAAATGCTGCAGGATTTCCTCTTGGTTCAATTTTGAAATTTACAAAAGTCAGGATGCGATATCACTACTGTCTCGAAGTATGCCATTCCATTCCGTTCAGTTACCCTAATATGACTCGTATTAAAAATTCATGCCTTTTTTGGCTCTCTGATTAAAAGTCACCAGCAGAAATATTGAATAAGAAATTTCCTGCCTGTAACTGTTGTTATTACTTCACCTTGTCAAGGAAAGTCCATAAATTGTGAATTGGAACCGCCCATGTTTTGAAAATAAAGCTACATACCCATTAGGTTGGCATAAATGACCTCAAGAGCATGGAATGTATATGAATGGAAATATTTAAGGAGGATTGATGGCCTGGTGAAATAGGGTGAAAGATGCAGAATCTTGTTATAATGTAGTATTTAGATCCGCCTTAACACTTTAATTATAAATATACAACAGTTGCAACAGAGACATGATTTAATCAGTCCGCATGCAACTTTCACCGAATAAGTTAAAGAGTAAATACGTTAATGAGTTATTAGGGAGAATTTCACTTTAAGGTGCTCATTCACGCGCGTTCGTCTTGTAATCCGAGATCAGGAGCACAACATTCCCACTGAGCCTTGACGACGCTCTAATGCAAATAATTGTTATGAAATAGTGCACTAAAGTAAATGGAAAAAATAATTCGTTAATTATAAATGCGTTACAATTATTTAGATAATTGTTGATCTAATATTACGTAGTTTGATTCCAAGGGCTTGTAGCCTGCAGCTACTCCCAAGCTTTGTGATTTGGGAGGAATCAATATCATTGTTACAATTAGCACTGAAAACTACGGGGGCAGAGATGGGGAAGTACGTCTAATATTAAATTTTATTCTAAATTTGAGTAATGGGCAATTAGCGACTTGCAAAATAATTTTAAAATAATCATGGGGTACGGTAGTAACTATTTAAAGAGATTTAAATCAATATTAAAGAGCTGCACTGCCTGACGATTCTAAATTCAAGGCGAATCACTGTCATTCCTATTTAACAAATACCACCAAACATTTACAAATGTCCACTGCATCAAATTTAATCAGAATTCAAATCACATGCTAGTAGATGCTCATCGATATATTTAACGAGTGACGTCAGAAAAAAAGTAAGTAAAAACGGAGAAAAAATTCAAACGATGTCAAGGCACTCCCATGTTTTCACCCAAGATGAATTCCATATCATTCCTATTAATCCGCAACAACGCTCGTATGCGAAATCATCATGCAATGATGCACTCATGGAAAGTAAGTCGAAAAAATATACACTTTTGAATAATACGGTTTGACAAAAGATATATGTTGACGTAATATTGCCTGGGTTAAGTAAAATTTTGAGACAGCATTTGTGGACGAATTATCTCAAATACTAAATTTTATCTAAATTAATATCAAAGATCTAATTCACCTTCCGATTCTTACCTAAAATGAATCATTCTTATTTTACGTATACCACTAGAAACTCGCTCCTATTCACGCGTAAAAACGACGCTCTCATGCGGATTATGGGTATGAAATGGTGCACTAAAGAAAAGCAAATCGAAATAACCTATACGTTTGTTTGAAAGGCGTATTAATTAATTTGGATAATTGTTAATATATCAAAGAGCAGTAAAAATTATGAGACGGCGGTTTTTGGGGGAGAGAAGAAAGTACCTCTAATGCCAAATGTAATCTAAAATCAAGAAACAGGCTAATAGGGACTATAAGAATAAATTAAAAAGTAATCTGATAGGGTAGGTCAAAAGTAATTAAACCAAGGATTTCAATCAATATATAAGAGCTACTTCGCCTTAGGATTGTTACTTCAAGGAGAATCAAGTATCATTTTTATTTGACAAATACCTCTAGCCATTGAATATTATCACCTTAAACTAATCTAAATACAAATGAAGGCGTAATAGAAGTTCATCGACTAATTTACAAGTAATTTTTATACTTAGTTTCAATGTTAATAGGAAAAATTCACTAAATATTTAAGAGCAATCGCCTAGTCATCCGAGTTCAATCCATCGTATCAACCGGCATAATAATAATAATACTTGATTCATTTTGAAAAATGGTACAACCATATTAAATGTCGTCAATAGAAATATTATTTTACATACAAACGAGTTCTTAAATGCGATGTAGACTGTAAGAAAAGAATTCATCCAATAAGTCAATTGGATGAACAAGTAACCAGGTATATACCCTATTCTTGAGACTCTGGATACCATCAGATTTCAAATGAGTAGGCAGTTAGTAATACCGTCGTATGTTCATATTATGAAATGTGTTAAGTTGATGACAATCTACAATAAGTAGTATTTAGATTTGATTTACCTCTTTTGGGATAGTTATGGATGTTAGATCTTATTTGGTAAGTTTCTAGATTAACTTTCACATGAATCAGAGCCTCAAAGATATCTAAACTAAGTACAATCATGATTCGATACCTAATAAAAAAAAGGTTTGTGGGCAGCATCAATGATATGAGAGAAAAAATTGTTCTGAACAACTTTAAAGAAAAAATTATTTACAGAATCTGGGATAAAAGGAAGATTTTCTTTTCCGTTACCATGACCAACTGCTTGATTGATTACTCCGCCTTTTGTTAATTTTTTGAATTCAAAATGAAATCCTAATAAGCTTTATTTTTTGCACACCTTTCTGATTGATCTTATGTATATCAAGTAAGCCTCTTTGTCATGCAGGCTTCTGCTGATTTTGTTAGAGTTATAGTAGCTAAGTAAATCATTTCAAAGAGCTAATAATTCCCCAGTATACCAGAGATTATTTTTATTTATAGTGGGCATGGAGTTTAGTATTTTTTCGGAAATCATTGTTCAAAAATGTCGAGGAAATTACCTAAAAACAAGTTTTTCTCTACAGAGTCTGTGTAAATACCATTCCAATTCATTCAAGATAGAAGCAGTTGGAAACTCTCTCAACCTTCGGTAATTGCAGTGAAGTAAGTGAAGTAACCTTGATGGTCAGATGGGACACAGTCAATAACACTTAAAATAAACAGTTCAGGGCATTAATTGGTAATTACATTATTTAGGCGGGCAGAAAATCCAGTAGGCTGTTTTATTGCCCAGTATAAATTATATGAAAGCAAAAGATTTGCATGGCATGGAAGTCTTGCAAGGAACTAAAATTTCGAGAATTATGAAATGTTATTTTAATAAGTAGCAGTAGCTATGATAAAATTATTGATTACTTCTTTTCTTTGCAATGAGGTCATATTACTACTGGATATGCATCTACTTGACCCCTGCTGACGCGTTTTGGATGCACATGGAACTGCTAACTTAGCATTTAGAAAATATCAATCTCTTCTCTTTACCACAATGCATGAACAGGAATTGCCTTTTTGCTTGTTAATTTTTTGTCGTGTGCGTGAGTTTTTAAAAAATATATACACATTTGTTTATAAATCATGCTGTTTATTTTCTAGTGATGTGTTTCGGCTCTTAGCTGGAATGAAATGTAAGGATCAGTTTTTGGGAAATCTTGCTAGTTTTTAGCAATGCCTATTATACGGCATTGTCAAGAATCATGACAAATTCTGTTGTGCATTTTATCATTCCGTTATATTGAAATGTCTCTGCGGGTATTCTTATATTTAGCGGTAAAAGAAAGAGTGGGAAAGATTATATTACCGACATTTTACACAAAAGGTGAGTGAAATAAGATTACCCATCAATTTATTTATGATAAATATCCATTTAGTGATTTACCTCTTGTGGGGTTGTTTTGGATATTAGTTCTTAATTGGTAAGATTCTATATTGACTTTCAAATGAATGACAGCGTTAAAGATATATGAACTAAATACAGTCATTATTCCGATTAATCTTGCTTGCAGGAATCATGTGGTGGGGAGCGAATAGCTCTCTTTTGTAGTAGTAAAATTTGTTTAAAATGTGGGGAATGACCCCATAACGCAACACCATAATTAAAATGACATTGAAAGAAGACATGATAAAATATTAAACAATACTCATTTGGAAATAAGAAAGTTGAGCTTTCTTAACATACATGCACCTCTTCTCAGTTTATTACAGGTCTGACTGATGCGAGTCTCGCAGTTAAGTTTTGTATCAATGTAAATTCCTAATATTTTAACGGTTTCAACATCAGTCACTGCATACACACATCAACCCGACAAAGTTATTCCTAAGCAAGGAATGGTTTTGGAATGATTTACTCATGGAATTTAAATAGATAAAAATAACAAGGTTGTTAGAAATGAGCATTAATTAATTTAGATAATTTTTGACTGTACCTGTATATTACGAAGCGTAGGTAATATATATGAGGGAATGAATATAAAACCCAAAGCCGTACTCTTAAGGGCACTAATAGGTGGAATAAAGAAGGGGGGTTTACAGGGAGCGAGAAAGTTATAGCAATCACTCAATCACTCCGGTATATGTAGGCACATTGACCGTCGTGAACCGCAAACACACAACACTCTGGGTTTACGGGGCGGGAAGCCCGACGCCAGTGACCCGTCACTCAGACAAATGAAATATAAAATAAATAGTTCTAACAATTACTCAGGTATTTGCACAACAAATTGACCTTCACAAGTTGCAACCACACACACACTCAGGGTTTACGGGGTGGAAACCCAACGCCAGTGACCGGTCACTCAAATGATTGAAATTTAAAACAATGGAAAAACTACCTACTCCCTCGCTCCGGTATTTGCAGAACAAATTGACCGTCACAAGTCGCAAACACATACACACTCAGGGTTTACGGGGTTGGAAACCCGACGCCAGTGAGCCGTCACTCAAACTAGGAATACACTGTAAGCACAGTGCTGGTGGGGAAATAGTGCCAAAAATCATTGACTCATATTCATATCATTGATACATATCCATCCTAGTAACCGCGAAAATCAACCTATGCGAATAATTGTAAAAGATGCACCGATGGAAAGATAGTCGAAAATATATTAAGTTTTTAAAAAATGACGTAATTTTATAAGAGTGATTTTATCAGAGATATGTATCAAGATAATTGCTGAGGTCATGTTACCGAGAGTACTTGCAGCGATTTTGAGGGGAGATAAGAATATGCCTACTATATTAAATATTATCTTAGCTCGAATGACGGACTAATAGGACCTCTCATAATCATTTGAAAAGTAATTGGAGGAATCAGGGGCGTATTGACCCCATTTGCCGCCCTACGCTATATATATTCAATGTCTGCCGCCCCCTTAAGGAATTAATTTTCACAATTCAGAGCTTGTGTTTATATAATGCGAACCAAATTCAATGTGTCCACAAGGTCCTCGCGTCTAACAACAGGAGCTAGCGAAAAAAGCAATAGCGTGATCATTCGCAAGACGATGACTAATGTAAACACAGGATTCTCGCTCCTGGCGGCCTTTGGTGGAACCTTTTTTCCAAAAAGAAAACGCGCGGGATTTTGAATCAATATGGTTGCATTAAAAAAATTTAAATAAATGATGAAATAAAATTCCCGGACTTATACCGACCCCCCCCCCCCCCCGGGATCTGACGCCCTACGCTAAGGCGTAGATGGCGTGCTGGTAAATACGCCCCTGGGAGGAAGTCAATAAATAATTATTAAAAAGGATTTCAATCAATATGAAAGAGCTACTTCACCTTACGATTCCTTCCTTCAAGGCGTATTAAGTATCATTTTTATTTAACCAGTACTACTTGACGCTGACATAATTTTGTTACAGAATAGGCGTTTACCGAAATTTAAACTAGCAATGTCCGTAAGTAAATTAGAAGGTAATAAGGAACAAATTCACTAAATGCCTAAGAGCTTAGGTTGTAGAAGTTTTTACAAATATTTAATTAATAAAAACCACCGGAAATCGACAAATGTCCCTTATGTAAACTTGATTCGAAATTCGAATGACTGGCTAATAGAGTTTAACGAAACAATGTAACGTCAGTAAATAGGTTAGTGGTAATTAAAGAAATTCACCAAATGTGTAAGTGCTTCAGCCATTTAACCCAGGATGAAATACATCGCAGTAAAGGCGAATGATTTGTAAACTCGGAAATTGTTGCCTTGGAATGCACATTAGCGGATAACTCTGTTAAAAGATACTGTTGCGGCATCTCCCGCAGTTTCTTTGGAACATATCATTCCTATTCAGCTGCGACAGCAACGCCCCTATACAAACAATAGTTGTGGAATAATGCACTCATGCGAAGTATATGCCAATAGTAATATATCAGTAAAAACCGAACCGTACGTTGGAAATGCTAGTTAATTAATTAAGATAATTGTTGTCATAAGTAATGGTCGTCTAAAAATGCGTTAAAATATGAGACAGCAATTTTAGGGGGGTTTGAATGGAAGTTCACAGACTAATTTGACGAATAATGTCAGAAATTAGTTATAACATTCCGGCGTCTGAAAAGTTTCCGAACTAAAAAAGATGCAACACATTTTTTTCTGAAATATTTAAGGTTGGAAACTTTTCAAACTTGTCGACTCTTAATAAGAAAAAACCCTAACCTCAATGCCCAAAAGCTTCCACCTTGTAACCCGAGATGAATTTTCTATTTATCCACGACAAAGACGTTCTTATGCAAAGAATGTTTATGGACTTCAAATGCATTCATGGAAACTAAATCGAAATAAATGACACAATAAATGACAATAAAAGACACTTAATGCGCATTGCTTTACAAAGATCATTGATTAAGTAAAATCATCTGGATTACCTAAAATTATGAGGAAGTGATTTTAGCGGGGAGAGAACAAAGTGTCTCTTATACTTAATTGAACGAATTATGCCAGTAATTTTTTTAAAGTAGATGGTGTGAAAAGAATGCCAGTAATATTTTAATATGCGAATGAAAAGTAAGTTATTAGGAAGAAATTAACTAAATCTCTATTTGCTTCCATCTTGCTCCCAAAGATGTCTTGAGCATTAAACATAATTTTATATGAGTTATAAAATATTGCACTCTTGGAAAGTAAATTGAATTAAATAATAAATATTTTAGAAAAACGCATTGTTAACGATATTTTTGTTACATGGATCACGCAAATTTATGAGACATTTTATGGGGAGATAATATTCTCGTGCCTCTTATGCCAAATGTAATGTGAATCCGGCTCATAGCGACTCGCAGAATAATTAAAAAGTAATCATAAGGTGTACCTTAATAATTATTAAAAAGGTTTAAACGTGAATTAATAACATTCTTATTTATCAAATACAACTTAACACCTACACGAGTCCACCACGTGAAATTTAATCGAAATTCTAACGACAGGCTAAGAGACGTTCATCAAGAAATTACACAAGTGATGTCAGCAAAAATGCTGTAGTTATTAGGAAGATTTTCATAAAATCTCTATGTGATTCTGTCTTGTAGATCATCCGTAGATCATCCATCCTATTTATCCGCGACAACCGCATTCCAATGCGAATGTCGCGGATAGTCGTTTGGAATAATGCACTCGTGAAAAGTCGAAAAAATAATTTTTTAATATGCAAATTGACCGCATGCTCCAGATTGAGGACATTCTGACGTAATATTTTCTTAAGTACGTAAATTTATTGGAGTGATTTTATCAGAGAGAAGAAATAATATCTACTAATTTAATACTATATGCAATCTAAAGTCGATTAACGAGCTCACTACTAGTAGAATAGCATAGAAGTAATCTGAGGGAGTACGGAACTAAGTCGTCTTAATTAATTAGGTTCCGAATGAAAACCGAAGAGCTAGGTCACCTTCCGATTCTTACCTAAAGTGAATCATTCTTATTTTACTTATGCCACTGGAAACTGTTGTAGTAATACTTATATGCAATATATGTAATACGTAATACGAAAATAAGTTTGTAAAAATTGAGAATATTTCATCAAATGTCTAAGGGCTTCCGTCTCGTAACCCAATAGGGTTTACGTGCCAAAACACTTAAACCACGACGACGCCGCTCCTATGCGAAGAATGGTTATGAAAATGGGCCATTCATGGAATGTACATCTGTGCCTTTTGAACTCGGAACATTGATAAAATCCTCAGTTTTCTACATATCACCCTGAATATGAAACGTTACCTACTTACCACGATTTCCACCAGCTCTCGATTTCGAACTCCTTGGCTGGGTTATTCCGTGGTCTTCCTACTATCACGACTTCTTCCCATGGAGTCAGAAGATTGAGTTATTTCCGATCCATCCCGTTTGGAATTTCTACCCATTCACCCCTTGATATCCCTGGAACAAATTTAAAAATGATCTTCATCAGAGAAAACGAAAATCAATTTTCGAGTGGATTAGGGAAATAAATACCAGGACAGCTAAAACTAAGAAAGGATTTTTAGGTCTCAGTTCATGACTTCTAAGTTCGGCATTGAAAGCACGACGCATCCTAAAACATAAGAAATAGTTTTAAATAAAATAACGATATTACATTTCACAGAATTCGGGTAAATGATTACGCACTAATTAGAACAGTCAACAGAAGGCCTCTAAAAGGTAAGAATATCGAACCATCACACGCGTGGTAAGAATCAAATATTTTTATCACTCCCTATGCAGATGCACATAATCGAAGTTAACTGTTTTGGAAGAACTGCGTGCCATTAACGCGAAATTCGAGCCAATATTGTTAATTTAATCAAAAAACGTACGTTGAGAACTATTGTATGCCTATTACTTGATTGCACTAATGAGCAATGTTCTAAGTTTGGGCTTCATGCATGGATGGAGCTTCTTACCTCCGATCGCTGCGAAGAGTCGGCGCAGAGTGAGGGCGAGTTATGAAGAAGGAGAGTTCTCACAAATGAACAAATGACGTATTAAGATACGAAGAAACGTAATACAAGGGGGTGGGGGATGAACAAGTATTGCTCAAGTCAAACTTTCTGAAGCCGTTAGCAGTAAATTGAAAAGAGGTCACGGCTGCTAATCCTGTATACCACACTACACAAGATCTAATGCAGAGGTCTCCTCATTTAACTCGCGGGGTGATGTCAAATGGGTCAGCTGGAGTGTTACCTAAAGCGAGAGGGAGCCGTTGACCGCGAATACCAGTTTAATTCAATGACTCATGAGATTGTCCGGTGGGCCTCACACAGCGTGTGATAGGAATCGAATGGGGGAGTTGGGATGGGAGGGGTTCTAGCTTTCGTTCGCTGCAAAGACAGGGAGGGGGGGTAAAGCAGCGAGGCCATTAGACAAGCGTAGTAGACCCATTTCTCCGGAGAAATATTAAATAAATGTTCCCTACTTGAGAAATGATTAACCTTTTTACACTTTCACTTGGCTCTTGTCCTTTTGTACAGTCACGATCGTTCAATGCGTCAACGGGTCGGGGTATACTTTGCGTCAAGTGTTTTCTACACTATGTCCCAAGGAGCCATTTTGGCCTTTGACTTATACAATAAGATATAAAATTGCCTTTTTAGATACTGGAAGATATTACACAAATACTACTAATGAATAGTAAATGCTGCAGGATTTCCTCTTGGTTCAATTTTGAAATTTACAAAAGTCAGGATGCGATATCACTACTGTCTCGAAGTATGCCATTCCATTCCGTTCAGTTACCCTAATATGACTCGTATAATAATAATTTGAATTAAAAATTCATGCCTTTTTTGGCTCTCTGATTAAAAGTCACCAGCAGAAATATTGAATAAGAAATTTCCTGCCTGTAACTGTTGTTATTACTTCACCTTGTCAAGGAAAGTCCATAAATTGTGAATTGGAACCGCCCATGTTTTGAAAATAAAGCTACATACCCATTAGGTTGGCATAAATGACCTCAAGAGCATGGAATGTATATGAATGGAAATATTTAAGGAGGATTGATGGCCTGGTGAAATAGGGTGAAAGATGCAGAATCTTGTTATAATGTAGTATTTAGATCCGCCTTAACACTTTAATTATAAATATACAACAGTTGCAACAGAGACATGATTTAATCAGTCCGCATGCAACTTTCACCGAATAAGTTAAAGAGTAAATACGTTAATGAGTTATTAGGGAGAATTTCACTTTAAGGTGCTCATTCACGCGCGTTCGTCTTGTAATCCGAGATCAGGAGCACAACATTCCCACTGAGCCTTGACGACGCTCTAATGCAAATAATTGTTATGAAATAGTGCACTAAAGTAAATGGAAAAAATAATTCGTTAATTATAAATGCGTTACAATTATTTAGATAATTGTTGATCTAATATTACGTAGTTTGATTCCAAGGGCTTGTAGCCTGCAGCTACTCCCAAGCTTTGTGATTTGGGAGGAATCAATATCATTGTTACAATTAGCACTGAAAACTACGGGGGCAGAGATGGGGAAGTACGTCTAATATTAAATTTTATTCTAAATTTGAGTAATGGGCAATTAGCGACTTGCAAAATAATTTTAAAATAATCATGGGGTACGGTAGTAACTATTTAAAGAGATTTAAATCAATATTAAAGAGCTGCACTGCCTGACGATTCTAAATTCAAGGCGAATCACTGTCATTCCTATTTAACAAATACCACCAAACATTTACAAATGTCCACTGCATCAAATTTAATCAGAATTCAAATCACATGCTAGTAGATGCTCATCGATATATTTAACGAGTGACGTCAGAAAAAAAGTAAGTAAAAACGGAGAAAAAATTCAAACGATGTCAAGGCACTCCCATGTTTTCACCCAAGATGAATTCCATATCATTCCTATTAATCCGCAACAACGCTCGTATGCGAAATCATCATGCAATGATGCACTCATGGAAAGTAAGTCGAAAAAATATACACTTTTGAATAATACGGTTTGACAAAAGATATATGTTGACGTAATATTGCCTGGGTTAAGTAAAATTTTGAGACAGCATTTGTGGACGAATTATCTCAAATACTAAATTTTATCTAAATTAATATCAAAGATCTAATTCACCTTCCGATTCTTACCTAAAATGAATCATTCTTATTTTACGTATACCACTAGAAACTCGCTCCTATTCACGCGTAAAAACGACGCTCTCATGCGGATTATGGGTATGAAATGGTGCACTAAAGAAAAGCAAATCGAAATAACCTATACGTTTGTTTGAAAGGCGTATTAATTAATTTGGATAATTGTTAATATATCAAAGAGCAGTAAAAATTATGAGACGGCGGTTTTTGGGGGAGAGAAGAAAGTACCTCTAATGCCAAATGTAATCTAAAATCAAGAAACAGGCTAATAGGGACTATAAGAATAAATTAAAAAGTAATCTGATAGGGTAGGTCAAAAGTAATTAAACCAAGGATTTCAATCAATATATAAGAGCTACTTCGCCTTAGGATTGTTACTTCAAGGAGAATCAAGTATCATTTTTATTTGACAAATACCTCTAGCCATTGAATATTATCACCTTAAACTAATCTAAATACAAATGAAGGCGTAATAGAAGTTCATCGACTAATTTACAAGTAATTTTTATACTTAGTTTCAATGTTAATAGGAAAAATTCACTAAATATTTAAGAGCAATCGCCTAGTCATCCGAGTTCAATCCATCGTATCAACCGGCATAATAATAATAATACTTGATTCATTTTGAAAAATGGTACAACCATATTAAATGTCGTCAATAGAAATATTATTTTACATACAAACGAGTTCTTAAATGCGATGTAGACTGTAAGAAAAGAATTCATCCAATAAGTCAATTGGATGAACAAGTAACCAGGTATATACCCTATTCTTGAGACTCTGGATACCATCAGATTTCAAATGAGTAGGCAGTTAGTAATACCGTCGTATGTTCATATTATGAAATGTGTTAAGTTGATGACAATCTACAATAAGTAGTATTTAGATTTGATTTACCTCTTTTGGGATAGTTATGGATGTTAGATCTTATTTGGTAAGTTTCTAGATTAACTTTCACATGAATCAGAGCCTCAAAGATATCTAAACTAAGTACAATCATGATTCGATACCTAATAAAAAAAAGGTTTGTGGGCAGCATCAATGATATGAGAGAAAAAATTGTTCTGAACAACTTTAAAGAAAAAATTATTTACAGAATCTGGGATAAAAGGAAGATTTTCTTTTCCGTTACCATGACCAACTGCTTGATTGATTACTCCGCCTTTTGTTAATTTTTTGAATTCAAAATGAAATCCTAATAAGCTTTATTTTTTGCACACCTTTCTGATTGATCTTATGTATATCAAGTAAGCCTCTTTGTCATGCAGGCTTCTGCTGATTTTGTTAGAGTTATAGTAGCTAAGTAAATCATTTCAAAGAGCTAATAATTCCCCAGTATACCAGAGATTATTTTTATTTATAGTGGGCATGGAGTTTAGTATTTTTTCGGAAATCATTGTTCAAAAATGTCGAGGAAATTACCTAAAAACAAGTTTTTCTCTACAGAGTCTGTGTAAATACCATTCCAATTCATTCAAGATAGAAGCAGTTGGAAACTCTCTCAACCTTCGGTAATTGCAGTGAAGTAAGTGAAGTAACCTTGATGGTCAGATGGGACACAGTCAATAACACTTAAAATAAACAGTTCAGGGCATTAATTGGTAATTACATTATTTAGGCGGGCAGAAAATCCAGTAGGCTGTTTTATTGCCCAGTATAAATTATATGAAAGCAAAAGATTTGCATGGCATGGAAGTCTTGCAAGGAACTAAAATTTCGAGAATTATGAAATGTTATTTTAATAAGTAGCAGTAGCTATGATAAAATTATTGATTACTTCTTTTCTTTGCAATGAGGTCATATTACTACTGGATATGCATCTACTTGACCCCTGCTGACGCGTTTTGGATGCACATGGAACTGCTAACTTAGCATTTAGAAAATATCAATCTCTTCTCTTTACCACAATGCATGAACAGGAATTGCCTTTTTGCTTGTTAATTTTTTGTCGTGTGCGTGAGTTTTTAAAAAATATATACACATTTGTTTATAAATCATGCTGTTTATTTTCTAGTGATGTGTTTCGGCTCTTAGCTGGAATGAAATGTAAGGATCAGTTTTTGGGAAATCTTGCTAGTTTTTAGCAATGCCTATTATACGGCATTGTCAAGAATCATGACAAATTCTGTTGTGCATTTTATCATTCCGTTATATTGAAATGTCTCTGCGGGTATTCTTATATTTAGCGGTAAAAGAAAGAGTGGGAAAGATTATATTACCGACATTTTACACAAAAGGTGAGTGAAATAAGATTACCCATCAATTTATTTATGATAAATATCCATTTAGTGATTTACCTCTTGTGGGGTTGTTTTGGATATTAGTTCTTAATTGGTAAGATTCTATATTGACTTTCAAATGAATGACAGCGTTAAAGATATATGAACTAAATACAGTCATTATTCCGATTAATCTTGCTTGCAGGAATCATGTGGTGGGGAGCGAATAGCTCTCTTTTGTAGTAGTAAAATTTGTTTAAAATGTGGGGAATGACCCCATAACGCAACACCATAATTAAAATGACATTGAAAGAAGACATGATAAAATATTAAACAATACTCATTTGGAAATAAGAAAGTTGAGCTTTCTTAACATACATGCACCTCTTCTCAGTTTATTACAGGTCTGACTGATGCGAGTCTCGCAGTTAAGTTTTGTATCAATGTAAATTCCTAATATTTTAACGGTTTCAACATCAGTCACTGCATACACACATCAACCCGACAAAGTTATTCCTAAGCAAGGAATGGTTTTGGAATGATTTACTCATGGAATTTAAATAGATAAAAATAACAAGGTTGTTAGAAATGAGCATTAATTAATTTAGATAATTTTTGACTGTACCTGTATATTACGAAGCGTAGGTAATATATATGAGGGAATGAATATAAAACCCAAAGCCGTACTCTTAAGGGCACTAATAGGTGGAATAAAGAAGGGGGGTTTACAGGGAGCGAGAAAGTTATAGCAATCACTCAATCACTCCGGTATATGTAGGCACATTGACCGTCGTGAACCGCAAACACACAACACTCTGGGTTTACGGGGCGGGAAGCCCGACGCCAGTGACCCGTCACTCAGACAAATGAAATATAAAATAAATAGTTCTAACAATTACTCAGGTATTTGCACAACAAATTGACCTTCACAAGTTGCAACCACACACACACTCAGGGTTTACGGGGTGGAAACCCAACGCCAGTGACCGGTCACTCAAATGATTGAAATTTAAAACAATGGAAAAACTACCTACTCCCTCGCTCCGGTATTTGCAGAACAAATTGACCGTCACAAGTCGCAAACACATACACACTCAGGGTTTACGGGGTTGGAAACCCGACGCCAGTGAGCCGTCACTCAAACTAGGAATACACTGTAAGCACAGTGCTGGTGGGGA